>NC_056737.1:1809849403-1810012428 GCF_019279795.1 Protopterus annectens | reverse complement strand
TATATATATATATATATATGACAAATATAGTTGTAGATACAGCTTAATTTTAACAGTCCTACACATCTATAAATGGTTATATATTTTATTTTTTATTATTCTGAGTTTCACTGCAAACACTGATGTTGCAGTCACACAAACAGAAAATTCACAGGAAATGTTGGGTCCCCATACCTAAGACTTCATGACTGCCTTTGCTTCTTTATTCCTCTAATTTAAGACAGTATGAGGCAACTGTAATGAGGGAGGAGAAAGGATGTGGAAATAAGTCACAGTGCTGATGAGAAAGTATGATAACCGGTTGTCATTTTTCACCAGATGTGACTTGTGCTTTCTGAGTTATCCACTTTCTCTGCCAAACAGCAGATGTGATCATGTTCATTATTAAGACCAGGAATGTGTGCGCCATGACACCAACTAGACCTCATTGTACTGCTGGCTATTAAAGTGCTGTGCAGTTTCTCCAGTCTGGAAGCTTCTGTATCCAGACCAACACATTTAATCCTCCTGTGGCATTTTGAATCTTCACCTTCTAATTTAGAGTTTGATGCAAACCAGTGTCATTGGTAGCCTTCAACTTCCTCAAAATGTAATCATCCTCTTATAAAGACACAGAAAGGTAGTTAAACAAAAAAAGATTCTACTGGCGTGTTTTGTTTGTGCTGGTTTCAGCCACTACAACTTTTAATTTATGAAGCAAAACCCAGTCCTCTGCACTAGCTGCAGGCATGGTTTGTCCTAAAAATGACGCTTTTTCATAACAAATATTCCACTTTGGGCATCTGAAAAGGTGGCACCCAACAATATAGTAGAGGTCATCACTGCTGCAATAGTCTAAGCTACATTGGGCCTACCCTTTTGATTATTCAGTTTTTCAAAGTTTAATGGCACCTTCCAAGAGCTCCAACTGTCAGGAGCTCCATAAAAAGACAAAGCACTAATTGAGAAGAGAGGCAACAGGCACGAAGGAACAATGCCAATAAACAAGACAACATAGTATAGATGAAGGCAGGCTACATCCACACCCTATCAACGTCAAAGGAAAAGGAGATAGGGGAGGCTAATGCAATAGTGATCTATTAAAACATCTACTGTTATGGTACGTTTGCTTACACAAATGTGCTATGTTCAATATACAGATCACTGCTGCAGTAGTATAAGCTATATGGATAGAGTGCCATAGCTTAGGAAAAAAAGCGGAGGAAACCAATAACAGATTCCTAGAACCCTTTGAGAATTGTCCTTGCAAAGCCTGTTCTGGAACTGGAGAAAGAATCCCATTTGTAGTGCTTTGTGAAACTATGCACAGAGGACCAAACTACTGCCTCTAAAGCCCACGCCTTTCCAGTGAGCCACCAAGAAGCAAAAGCCCTTGTGGAATGGGCCCTAATCCTGCCTGGAAGTGGTTTATTATGGTGAGTATAACAAAAGACGATAGAACAAGACAACCACCTAGAAAGTCTACTTTGATACAGTAGCCCTTCTCTCTTACCTTCACACAAGACAAACAGCTGATCAGCTTTCCTAAGGCTCACGTTTTGTCTAGGTAGCATCTGAGCAGCCTGTGGACATCCAGAGTGTGAAGAATCCTCTCTCTCTCGCTCTTATTCTTGGGCTCAGGAAGGAAGATCAGTTGAATAGCCTGGCTTAAAGTAAACTCAGAACACTTTAGGAATAAAAGATTAGTTCTTGTGAACAATGAGGTAGGGTTGACTCACCCTAAGTGCTTGTAACTCATACTCTCCTAGCAGATATGTTTAAAACAATTTTCCATGTTTAAAACATCAATTCAGACTGATGAATGGGTTCAAATAGATAAATAGTAAGTTTTTTAGGCACAAAGTTAGATCTCAAGGAGGAGCCACCTGTTTCCTAGGTGGGCAGATAAGCAAAACAACTTTCAAAAACTGTTTAACTGCATTATAGCTAGAAAGGGGGAAATCAATGGGTAGATATGCAGAAATGGCTGAGAAATGTTTCTTGCTAGAGGAAAGAGAAAGACCAGATGACAGTAACTCACACAATTAAGAAGCAGAGGCAGCCAGGCTTCAAGAAGGTCTTGGTTCTTGTACTGACAACTGAAACCTCTGCAGGTACGGCAGCTGCAAGGACTCAAACAGAACCAATATCAAAGAAAAAGTAAGACCAGCAAATGTAGCATCAAGGTAGCATTTAATCTGTTGGTAGTAAAAACTACATGTCAAAGAGATAAAGTGAATGCACACACAAACCGGTTTCGGCAAATGGTTACAGTGCCTTCCTCAGTGTAAAGATAATGAAATGTAGTATATTCCTTATATAACATTAATTCAATCAATCAGGACCATTAGTTATAAATGCTCATTAAGTCTAAGAGGGAATAATCCCCCAATTTTAATAATCCATTTCTTCTCTTTCTTGTTCAATATATCATGTCAGCTCATTTTATTGGGTCTAGGAGCTCTAATTTTGTCAATAATTATAAAGTGAAAAGAAGAACTTGAATGTGAAAGAGTATGTTTATACAATGCATTGGTCATTTTGCCATTTCTGATTTTGCTAAGATGAACATCCCCCACCCTGAATTTTACAGGACGTGAGATTTGTCCCACATAAAATGCTGAACAATGGCATGTGGTCAAATATATGACCCAGTCAGATTGGCAATTGGCATAAAATGATACATCAAAAACCTGGCTGGTGTTCTGACTGGAGAATGATTTGGATTTAACAAATCTGGGGCAATAGGAACAGTGTCTGAAGGGAAAACAACCCACTAATCTGTCCCCTAGAAGAGTTGTTTGTGACAATGGCATACCAGGCAGAGAATGCTTATAGTGATTAAAAAATGAACCTAAATTTTTACCTTTCTTAAAAGTAAAGGAACATCTGGTTGGTAAAATAGTAGAAAGCATTTGGTCAGCCAACAGCATATTCCAGTGACGATTAACACTTTGAATCAATTAATCAGTATTTCTGCCATATGTAGTAATGAAACAAATGGCAGAACATCATTGTTATGTTTGTCTTTATATTGGAGAAGTCCATTCTTGACCAAACCACCAACCGTATTGGATGCCCGGTATACATAACCAGCCCCATAGCCCCTAGCTTTGAATCTCATAATCAGATTGTGTTTGTAAGTATTGTAAGTTTCTGCTTCAGAGCAGATACATTTACCAAAACTGAGATTTCAGAATATTTTGACAAACATGAGGGGGATGAAAGCTGGTGGCGTGGAGGAGGGAATTGTACTGGGAAAATTTACAGTGAACCTGAGTGGAAAGAGTATTGTCAATATTTCTACTTATATTAACATCCAAAAAAATGATGTTAAGGTCATAATTAACCATAAATTCAATACCTCATCTATTTCCGTTGAAATAATCTACAAACTCATGTAGTTATTCAGCATCTGACCTCCACACCAACCAGCAATCATCCAAATAACTCCTCCAAATGTCTATTTCATCAAGGTAAAGATTATGTAACGGGTCATAAATAATCTGCTCTTCCACATAAGCCATGAATAAATCAGCATAAATTGGCGCAAAAGAAGCACCCATGGCTGTGCCCTTGCTCTGAAGGAAACATTCACCTTGACAGAAAAAGACGTTTTTGGTAAGAACATGTTCACAAAAGATAATACAAAAAGTGCTGAATCCAGGTTGGTAAAGTTCAGATTTGTATAACCAATGTTCAAGTGCATCTATACCAGCCCAATGTAGTATATTGGTATATAGTGCTTTAACATCCAGTGTGCAATCTTGGACCACAACAGCACCACCTTTGTCAGCCATTAATATGACTAGCTGATGGTTGTTGGCCAATCATGAGATCACCTCCATGTCTGCACTGGATATGTTGTTTGGTTTCACCCTGGTTTCCTTGGCATGAAAGTGTAGATCTTTAAGTATTGATTTCTGGAATAAAGAGACAGTGTGATGCATAGGTGGCATGAAAGTCGAGCTATGATATCTAAATTCCTGTTGCACATTGGTAGTTTCTTTATCCTGAAAAAATATTTTTAAATTCAAATTCCTACAAAATCTCAACACATCATCTACAAAACTGTCCTCGGACACAAAGAAACCAGGGATGAATGAAAGACCTTTATACTGAGTATTTTAATCTCAGCTTCAGTTAGGGTACAAGAAGAAATATTAAATACATTCATTGTTTTATGGTGATCATTCTCAACAATGTCTGCATGTCATCTACCCTGTTGATGTTTCCTCCCTCCCCTTCTGCGTTTGGTCCTAAAGGGACACTGGTGTTGGTACATTTGTGAGCTGGTGAGCCTGTAGGACCAGAGATATCTGGTTCGTAACTGGAGGTGGAATCTTCCCCAGAAGTATCAGGACCAGAAACTGATGCTTTTTAAGGATAGAACGTGGCTGTTTTCTCTTGGCCAGGTTTTTAGGTTGCTGTACAAAACAAACCCTCTTTGTATTGTCCTGATTGAAGGGGTCACCCCTTTCATAGTTGGCCAGGTCTCTGAGGAATTTCTTCCTCTTCCTTTCCTTTAGCTGTTCCTCAACTTTCAATAAATCAGTACTTAATGCTTTAAAGCAAGAAGTGTATTCAGGTTGGCCCTCGAATCTAGTAAGTTCTGCCCCTACCTTTGTGACATTGGTGATTTCTGAATCAATAGTCCGTTCAAAATGTGAAGTTAAAATCTGAACAAATTCCATGGTGGCTTTATGTTGGGCATCAGCCCATGCGTTGAGTAGTATGTCATCAGGGTTACTTACTAAGGGTTGTGTATGGATCCTAAGGCCTCTGAGGGTACTATTCTTAGCCATATAGGCCTTAAAAAGTTTGTAATGCCAAACATTGCTACGCAATGCCCGCATCTCTTTATTCAGTTTGGAAAATAATACCTCACAGCTGTCCTCAGTGGGTAAAGAGAATGCTCCTAATTCCCCTGAATTTCCTGGACAGAGGCCAGATATGGTCAGGTCATCACGATCAGAAGCTAAGCCTCGTAAAAGCTGAGAAATTTCCATTTCTGCTGAAAACCAAAAGAACTATGAGGCACACAAGGAAAAAATAAAAAATAAGAATGTGACCAATACTGAGTTTGGCACTGAAATGCCTGTCACACTAACCAAAACAAATCTGTAAGATCAGGCAAATGCTCAAGAATGAATAAATGACAAAAAAATGACATCAAATCACAGGAGAAAGACAATATCAGCCAAAGGCCGATTAAGAATACCACCACATACATAGATCAGGATGTCATGATACCATTGATGCAATAATCAATGCTTGCCATATCGGTAATTAACAATTTAGTGCTGCTGAAGAAGGTTAGACAATAACAGCCTATAGTAAAACTACGCTGTGTATACCTCATATATAGCAGAGTCTGATCCTGCCTGTAATTCGAAATATAAAATAAAAATTGTTTATCAAAGTCACTGTATAATCACAAAGTCACAATGATTACCAGTTTGACAGTACAAAGAAAGGTTAGATCATGCCAGCCTATAGTGAAACTACGCTCTGTCTATACCACTTATAAAGCTGGGTTTGAACCAGCCTGTATTGCCAAATGAAAATTAGTTGGCAAAATGTCAGTATGATCACAAGATCACTGTGTGCCAAATGTTCATGGGCAGTCAGCAAATTGGAAAAAACTAAATAGAAACATAGCCAATTTATGGGGAATAAGAACAATCAATACCCCAAAGGGACAGCAATACCAAGTGCTACCACTAATATAAATATTACAAAACCCTTGGTTTTATTTTTTCCTTTGATCTTGTACGGACACCAACTAGAAAATCTCTTCCACTTGCACATATACGACTTCCTAATGTATGTGTGTGTGTGTGTGTGTGTGTGTGTGTGTGTGTGTGTGTGTGTGTGTGTGTGTGTGTGTATTAGGACCTGTTGTGCACATCCTTAAAGGTGCCTAAAATGTATCAACATTCTATCACCCATGCAGTTATAGTTGAAGAGTTTTCATGTTGGGGATGGGTGCATCAAATAACTCCAGTCTTGTGTGAGCAAATCCAGTCTGTGGGGAAACTTGTAGTAACTGTATTTGGCAGGACTGAAAGGAAGGGAGAAAACATAACCATAGCTGTTTTTCTCTATGTTGCAGTATTCTTCACATATGGGAAATCCTCTGCCCAAGCAACCAGACATCTGGCCAGCACACAGTGGCTTTTAGCTATTGCAGGTACGTGGGACATCACACGTATGGCATGGAAAATGTCAGGCATAAAAGGACGTCCACACATACAATCCTCAGAATGGAAATGCCCCAGGAGTAACACCAGTGCAAGGAAAGAAAATCTGCCATCCAAGGAAAAAAAAACAAGGTATGGGGGAAGGAGGGAGGGCTAGAATACTGCAACACAGAGGAGGACATCTATGGTTATGGTAAGATTTTACACAACTATTCTATGTCCTTATATTCAATGTTGCAGTATTCTTTACATATGGGAGAACACCAGAGCTTAGTAAGAACCCTGGGAGGAGGAAGGAACAGATGGGCTTTCTACAAAGCCATGAAGAATGCCACTATCAGAGCCAGCCCTGGATCTAAAAATACTATCCAGCTTGCAAGGCTTGTTGAAAGTACGAATAGAAGACCATGTGGCAGCCTCTAAAATGGTGTTAATATCCAAACATTTAAAGAATGCACCTGAGGAAGCCACAGACATAGTAGAGTCAGCCTTAAGAGGAACAGGAAGACTCTTGCCATGAAACACATTAAACAAAATTGCCTTAGAAATCCAAGAGGAAATTGCCTGTTTGGAAACGAACAAATCTAGAGCACTGGGATGAAAAGAAATAGCTGATCAGACTTTCTGATAGCCTTAGTTTTATCCAAATAAAATCAGAGTTGTCTACGCAGATCCAAGGTACAATCCTCTCATTGGAGGATTGGGGATAAGGAAAGAAAGTAGGCAATTGAATAGATTCATCAAGAGACAACACCTACAAGGCAATCTCGGACCATGCCATATCCGCAAGTCTAACTCCTCACACATTGCCCACTCGAAAGGCCTGAATCTAATATGCAGCATCAACAAAACCTGTCTCAGAGGCGACCCTATGTCTGGAATAGACTTCCCAAAAACGTCAGAGTACCTCTCTGACCCTCTTCAAGCTCAACCTTGATGAGTGGATGTCAAACCACAAATTTGTCCTAGGGTTTCCACCGGTGTCCCTCATTGACAGGGGTTACAGGTGCTCAACAGAGGTTTCTTTTTGGGGATAAACTCTTGGCTAGGCTTGTAAGAGCCCCATGGCCATTATAACCTAGTAGCCTGCTATGATACTATGAACTCATATACCACCTTGTGCATTAAAGAAGGATTAGTACATGCAGACACCCCATCCGTATGAAAAACAAGAAAAGGTGGAGAAGCCATGAAGGCTTGAATCTCAGAAACTCCCCTAGCAGAGATCAAAGCTAGCAGAACTGTTTTCCAGGTACAAAAGTTTAAGGAAGCTGAAGCTACAGGTTCAAAGGGGCTACAGTTAGCTTCTCTAATACACAATTTAAATCCCAAGGAGAAGGAACTGGTTTTCTGGGAGGTTTAATGTGAAGGATGCCTGAGAAAAAGTTTTACTTCCAATTTGGAAGCCAAAGGTGGAGTCAATGGCAGACAGGCAGAAATGGCTGACAAGTGAACTTGCACTGAAGAATAACCAGACCACTCTTAAGGAACTCACTCAAGTAAGAAAGAACCACTGGAACATCCACTGAAGATGGATCCAGATTATCTGGGAGACACCAAGTAGAAAATCTCTTCCATTTGGATAAGTACAACTTTCTAGTACTGCATTTTCTGACCTCCTGCAGAACCCTAAGCACATCCTCAGAAAAAAGTGTTTAAAAGGAATCAGAAGTTTATCACCCACAGAGTCTGTTGTAAAGCGGACAGATGTGGATGAAGTAGAGAGCCCTTGTCCTGTGTGAGAAGGTCCACTCTGTGAGGTAACTTGTGATGATTGCCCTTGGCTAAATGCAGAAGAAGAGGGACACCAGCAAGATTTTTGGCTTGTTCTGCTGAATTTTAAGCAGAATGTCTTGAATGAGAGGAAAGGTGGGGGGTGCATAGAGAAACATTCCCTTCCATGAGAAAGATATGGCATCCACCTTCCAAGCCAGATGATCTGGGCCTCTGGCACAAAAAAAGAGGAAGCTGTCTATTCAGAGGGGAGGGAAAAAGATCCACTTGAGGAGTTCCCCACTGATGGACTAAGTACAGAAACGCATCCCTGTGAAACATCCATTTGTGGGATTGAGTCATGGACCTGCTTAGAGCATCTGCCACAAGGTTTTGAGTGGATGGGATATAAATTGCTTGAAGAGTCACATTGTACTGAATGGCCAAGTCCCATGCCATGACAGCTAACCTACAAAGAAGATAAGACTTTGCCCCCCTCACTCACATACCAAAGGACTGTGGTGGTGTCCATAAACACTTTAGGGCCTGGATGAAAGAGGGGATGGAAAGCCTGAACAGCAAGAATGACGGCCTGATTCCTTTTAAACACTTTTTTCTGAGGATGTGCTTAGGGTTCTGCAGGAGGTCAGAAAACGCAGTACTAGAAAGTTGTACTTTGTATACCAAAGGCAAGCGTCCAGTCTGGTGGACCCCAGCCATAAACAAACTCTACAACAAAAGGAGGAAGCTACTACAAAAATGAGCAAAACTTCCAAAAAAGGTAAGACCTTGATCACTTCACTATAAAAAAAAAAACTAGCTCTCATCAAAAATCCCAAGCAAAGCAAGACTCGAAAAAAAGACTAGCAAGAGACTCAAAAAGATAAATTTAGAGGCCTTAGTTAGCTATGAGGAAAACAGAAGAAAGGAAAACTCCCAACCATACTCAGAACAGTCCCAACAGAGGTTTGTGAAAGACTGAGTCCACACAGACATTGCCAACATACTGGCGAGCAGGTTCTCCCCAAGGTTCATGCAAACCTCCCCTCCCCCAAAAGGAGATACCAAAATCTCCCAAAGGAGAGATATCTACCAAAGTAAGGTGCAGCCCCCTCTCATCTCTCTCATGAAGTGAAAACTGCTCTCCATGGTGTCCCCACATGTGTGGTCCCGATGGTGTCGGCTGTGTTAACCACACCGAACTCACCACAGCTTAAAAATCAAGCTGCGACAGCTGTTTAACCAAGTCTTACCTCTGACTCGTGCAAGGGGTGGCGCACTGCAACTGTGGTCAATTACCACAAAAGCGATTGCTCTGGAGACCAAAGCCATACGGCCCAGTAGCTTGATCTGCAAAGCCATGGAGAGATCATAAGAGGATCATAATGAACCTCATAAGGGAAACATAGGACTTTTGATCCAACCCAGATGGGCTTTTAGAAAACTTTGTCGGCCATTGATGACCACAAACTTGGTTGACTTTTGAAACAGTCACAAAGCCATTGATAGAGCAGCAAGGCACGTATCACTTCTTGCTAAGGCCGATCTGGCTAAGGCCTTGATACAGCTATCATTGTATCATTGAAAAACTCATGTAGCTTAAATGTTAGCACATGACAAACAGGATGGGTTTGCAAACTGGCTAGTAGAACAGACAGGGTGTTGTTGAGAATCAGATGTCAGACTCAAACCTTAGCATCTACACAAGGACGGGCAAGCAGGGCTCCTCTCTTGTTTAGCATCTACTTTTCAAGGCAAAAACAAGCACGGGAGGTTATGGACAAAACAGTTCTGAGATGACAAATAACTAGGCGCTTCCTCAAACAGCACATGGATAACTGAAAGGGTCCAGAAAGGTCTCACAGGGAGCCATGGCCTCAGTTGATCATAGCCATGGCCTAAAAGTCCCTAGCCCTCATTTCTTTGATGCTGTTGTGCTCTTTCTTTTGTGAAAAGAGGCCAGAGACCCTACACCTTCTTTGTGTAAAAATTGCCCCCCAACTTATGTCTGAGGCATCTGTGAACAACACTTGAGTTGGCTGGGGCAAATGAAGAGGAAGGCCTTGATTCAGAGAAAACTGCTGAATCCACCAAAGGAGCATGGGAAACAAGGGAGCACAAACACCAGACGTTGAGCATGCTGCATCCAAACAGATTTTAGATATCACTGAAATTTCCTCGTGGAGTTTTGCAAGGGGCAGCAAAGATATTGCAGATGCCGTAAACCCTAGAAGTCTCAGAAACTCCCTGGCTTTAATTGATGAAAGAGGCAGATGGCTGCAGAAGAAGGAAGTGAGAGAATCTTTTCTGGTGGAAGAAAAGACATCATGAGATCTGTTCTTAGTCTGCACACTAGGAAGATGTGGTCTTCAGAAGGGGAAAGAATTTTTTTTTTTTTTTTAATTTATGGTGAACCCAAAGATTTGCAGGAGAGAAATGGCAAACTGCAGATTTTGCATCAACTGTTCTGAGAGAGAAGCCAGAAAAAGAAGATTGTCCAGGTATGGATATACCTGAATTCCCCTAATCCTGAGAAAAACAATTACAGTGGGGAAGAACTTTGTGAATACCCTTGGGGCAGTGGAAAGACCAAAGGGTAAGGCAAAGAACTGAAAGTGCAAAGAAGCCACAGAGAAATGTAAACATTTCCTGTAAAGAGGATGAATAGGTATGTGAAGGTAGGCATCCTTGACATCCTGATAAGCCATGTAAGCCTGAGGATGAATCAAAGGAAACAAAGTCTGCAAAGACAGCATGCAGAAAGTTGGTACTTTTAGAAAAGTGTTTAAATGATATAGGTCCAGCATTGTTCTCCAAGGACCGTCTTTTCTGGGGACAAGAAACATTCTTGAGTAAAATCCCCTGCTTCTTTGGTCCTGAGGCACATGCTGAATTTGTACCTTGAGAAAGTAATTCCCTTAGAACCTGTGGAAACAAATCCAACTGTAGGGAGTTAAGAAACACCCAAGAAAGGATGAAAATTTTTCCAAGTCATGAAATATCTGTCTTGGGTAACAGAAAGAAGCCAGGAATCCTGAGTTATAATTGCCCAAGCTGGAAGCTGGAGGGATAAATGAAGAGAAAGAGGAGCAAGATTTGGAAGCACTGCTAGTGAAAGACTACCTGGCTGGAAAGGGCTGCTGAGTTGAGGGACCCGAAACAGTAGTCAGGCTGTAGAGGTTTTCTAGTAGTCTTCTTAGATCTAGAAGATGAAGAAGCAGAAGTAGATGATGGTCGTGTCCGTCTCATAATAAAAGAAATCTTAGAAGGAACATTTCTGTGGAATTTTGGGACAGGAGACACAAAAATATGCATCAAGTTCCTTTCCCTTTTCTGGTAAGGATTAAAATCTGCAGCACCAGATTGATGGTATCCATAGGTGCATCCATCAGTTTTGCTTTGATGTTATCTGGCAATAGTTGAAGCCTCAAGCAAGAATACCTTCTAAGGACAGAGCCACAAGCAACTGCTCTAGATGTTGCTTCTGCTAGATCATGACTACATTTAATGGAGTGCCTAGCCACTTGAGAAGAAGCTGCTAAAAAGGACATAACCTGATTTTTTGATCAGAGTCTGGAAGCTGTGAATGAGCTTGAGGCCTGTGTGAAAGAAGGGCCAAGTTGTACCTTGACATGTGTGTTTGATAGTTTGTAGTGCTAACAGCCCAAGTGGCAGAAATGAATACCTTCTTACCTAGTCTTTCCATTATATTACTCTCCTTATCCGAAGGAAGAATCTTGGAAACCTAGAGGATTGGTCAGAAGCAATAAATACCACAAGCTGTATCAGCTGAAGGACATTTATAAAGGAATCTGTAGTCGTTAGGCATCTTGTAAAACCTGTCAGGCCTTTTAAGGAACATGAGCCTGTGAATCTGGGGTCTCAGAAGCAGAGGAGAAAGCACTCAAAAATGCTAGCAAAACAGGTAGCACAGTAGAAGAAGGAGATTCCATTTGTAAAAGGTCATACTTTTACACCTCAGAGACCTAAGAGCAGTCCCATTTAAACAGTTTTCTCATTTTGCTAATGGTCCCCCCAAAAGAAATCTCTTCCACCTGAGAATCTGCACAATTGGATTCCTCCTCTGGGGAAACATATTCTAAAGGGGATGTAATTTGTGTAAAGTGAGTCAAGGAATCCTCATCAGATAAAGAGTCATCATCAGAGAACTCTTGTTCCCTAACCCTCCTAACAGAAGTAAAAGAGGGAACAGAAACAGCAGTGGAAGGCTTATAAGTCATCAAAGCCTTAATCAATCCCTGAGAGAATGTATCCCAGTTAGTCTGTGGAGAAGTAGGGACCAGAGAATTTTTTTTTTTTTTTTTTCTTAATGTGCATTTCTGCATGACGATCAGTAGAAGAACCCAACATATGCCTGGCTTCAATGATCGACACCGGGATCTGTTCCCTAGCTGGAATAAGAGGTATGTCCCTGGACCCTTCTAGCACTATAAGCCATGGTTCCTCTTGTCCATCTGAAAGGGACATCTGCGCTACCTCCTAGGACATGCCTAAGTCAGATTTTTTAACAGCTTCTGAGGTGGTATCTGCCGAAGAACTAGACCCAACCTCCAAACATAACCCCGGGTCTTCACTAAACTCAAGGGATACATCGGCGGACAGAAGCGCAGCAGAAGAGGATTCAGGCCTATGCTTACTGACCTTCCTCTTCAACAATGGCTCAGCTGAAGGACCCACAGAACCCTCCATAACATCCTTAGCTAATTTTTTTAGTTGTCAATTATCTAAGCAAAATATTCAAAGCCAAAAGTCGACTTCGCAATGTCTTTGGGACAAAAGCCTGACAAATGGAGCAAGAACAATGGTCATGATTCAGGCCTAGACAAAGATTGTGGCTATCCTTATGTGGAATTTGTCTTCCACACCTACACTTGCCCTTCCTGGATGACATGAACTAAATAAAGAAGGCAGTAGCAATGAAAAATTCCCAACAAGGCACTTACCTGAAAGCTGTCAGCAACCAATGGAATCAGGCAGCAGACCGACATACGAGTCAAGCATTCCAAATGGTGGTAGAAAAGTTCTGAGGATTGTACATGCAGACATTTTTTATGGCTGATGTTTGCCAGGCCATACGTGTGATGTCCCATGTACCTGCAGTAGCTAAAAGGTGTTGTATGCTGGCCGGACATTGGGTCACTTGGGCGGAGGATCTCCCATATGTAAAGAATACTGCAACAAGGATATCCACTATTGCCTGGGTCAAAATGGGACCACCAACACAATGACAGGAGAGTCCTTTAAAAGAATCCTGGATATCAGTGGAAAGCCATACAGGAGCATTCCCATTACATGGAAATGAGACGGCATCTGTCTTCCAGGCCTGTTTACAAGGTGCCCTGGAGTAGAATTTTTTTTAGTTGTCTGTTCTAAGAGGAGGCAGCCAGATCTACGTTAGGTGTTTCCCACATTTACATCAATTCTTGGAAGACCCTAAAATAAAGTTTCCATTCATCTGTCTGTCCTGGTCCTCCTTACCTTGTTGTTTGTAATCTTTTGCTCTGATGTGCTATATGAAGTCTAAAGAGATAAACTGAGCAGAGTTACTATCTCCCTGGTATCGCAGCAACTCTTCGAAGAGGGCACAATCTGGTACTACACTGTTTATGAACTGCATCACTGTGGTATTGTCTGTGTAAACTAGTGAGAAAATGGAGACATTTATATGCTTGTCTGTCTTGATGGTTCCATAGAACTTGCACTTTTATCAATTTTGAAACTGCATCCCACACAAAGTTTGATACATCTGTAGTGACGTGGGGTGGGAGGTCAGAAGGGAGAATAGGAGACCTAGAGTGCAAGAGATCTGGTCTACCCATCACAGAGTCTCACTCTCTCTTTGCAAACCTCAGAACTGGGATCTGAACGAACAAAGGTGTAGATGCTGAATCCAGACTTAAGTATCTCTGTATTTTTCTCATGTGGAGTCTGGCCAGGGTAGCATGAGACTCACTAGTGTCATGTACTCCAAAATCCTGACAAATTCCCTCATTTATGACACTTTGCTGGGAGAAGTCAGCTAAGAACTGCTGAAACATTTCTGCTTTGTTTGGAGGAGGGATTCTTCCCATGGCAGCATCTAACAGACATCCCAGGAATACAGTTCTGTGAGAAGGGAAAAGAGAAGATTTCTGAAAGCTGACTTGGAAACCCAGACTGAACAGAAGATTCTAAACAGCAGCTAAAGACTCTTGACAGATGAAAAAAAAAAGTCTGCAAAACTAAGACAATCATCCAGATATTATTTATTTACATTTGTTGACCGGGAAAATCTGACTGGACACAGGTCCATTTTCAGCGGAGGCCCGGGGAGAAAAGCTCCACAATAAAAACAACAACTAAAAACAATTAATTACAAGTTACAAGAAGTATAGGTAGGTTTTGTTTAACAATAGTAGTAAACAGTTATAGTTCAAAATGAAATTAAGTATTTAGTTAAATGGTACAACACTTATATCACTGGTGCCATTAAGACTAGCAAGTATTTTAATACCTGAGCTAGTAGACATTACCCTTGAATACAGTGGCTAAGATTACAGCTGAGATATAAGGTTTACAAGCAATGTATTTGGCTGCAATCTGAGGTAGTTAGAGGGGTGGAAGAAAGGGATTAGAGAGGCTGGGGTAGAGATGTTAGAGAGGTTAGTTACAGGGACATGTCCAGTGCTCTTTTAGATGATATTTTAGAGCAGCTTTGAAGTTAGTGCATGATGAGACAGATGTTATACTGTGAGGAAGAGTATTCCATAATTTTGCTATGGAGTTGGGGAAGCGAGCTTCTCCAGCAGAGTTCCTGGTTTTAGTTACCTGCAATTGATTTTTGCTGCTGGAGCATAGTGGTCTGGTGGTAGGACAGGGTTGGAGTAGAGTTTGGATTTTGAGATATGGAAAGACATTCATGCATTGAAGCCTGCAATAAGTAACGACTAGAGTGAGACAGTTTGTGAATACTCTTGGTGCAGTGGAAAGTCCAAAGGTAACACAGGGAACACAGCAAATCTTAAAAAATGCTTGAACCGTTCACCAGTGGGAATGCAATGGTAGGTATCCTATAAATCTAACTTTACAGGGGGATAGAGGTACAAGGGACTGAACAGATAACAATTTTAAACTTCGGAATCTTAACAAAAAACTTAGAAAGGAAAAACAGTACCAGCCTCAAGGATCTTTCCCTTTTTGGTACCAGAAAAGTCCTTGAATAAAAGGCTTTGGCCAAGTTTCAGTGAGGCACCAGTTCCATCACTCCTTGTGCCAACATCTGGTGCCAAATGGTAGGAAAGTGAAAGCGAGAGAAACTTTTTTCACAGGGCAAGGAGAAATCCCATGGAAAATAGGGTCAAAGGGATTCCCATTGCCAAGTGTATCCCTTCTGGAGTACATTTAACACCAATCTGTATAAAACAATTTAATGCCACAAAAGGAAGTTAGAGCCTCAGAAAAATGAAGAGGTTGCCAGAGTGGGACTTACAGACTTGTCCTTGACTTTTTAAGTCTGTTTGCCATTGCTTTAAAAATAGTAATTGGCTCCTTGATGTTTAAAATACTTAATGAAAACAAGGGCTGGGGAGGAAGAGAATTTTTTTTACTAGTTATGAAAAAAGGAGGGTTGAAAAAAATCTGAGTAATTCCTTGCATCAATGTTTACCCTTCATTACACTTCTTTAGCACATCAGCTGCTGAAGGGCCAAACAGAATTTTCTTATAGAAGGAACAATTTAACATTTCAATCTTTCCATCTCTAGGAAGGTTTTGAGTATGAAGTCAAGTTAATATTCTCAATACTGATACAGAAGCACCAGCTCTGGAGGAAGAATAATCATCATCAACACACTTTTAAATGCACTTAGCAACTTGAAAAGCAACTGTTACACAGGCTTTCTTAGATTTTTTTCCTCAGTAGAAGGAAAGTTACCTCCTGCATCTTCCCAAACTGTAAAAGTGAAAACTTTAGCGTACGAGCATGTCAATTTAAAATGCTGAATGCTAAGGTGCTCAAGGAATACATTTTCTTCTCCAACTAATCCAATGCTTTTTACACTGCTCTCTGAAGGAATGGTGCAAGCAGCAGTAATTTAACAGCAGCAGCAGCAGTTTTAGAAAAAGACATCACTGCTGGTTCTACATTCATATTAGAAAACAAATACGAGTCTGAGGTGCTCTGCATAACCTGTCAGACTTCCTAGGGGTAAGTACATTGACTACCAGTAAGCTAGACGCACTGAGGAAAATATTCTCCAAAAGCAGGGAACACAGGGAATAGCTGCAGATTTAGCCACATCTCACTGTAACAAATCATAATACATTTTCTGTGCCATAGGAATTTCATTCTACTCCCACTGGAAAAAAACTCATTTTAGATAAAATCTCAGAAAAAGGTAAATATTCAGCAGGGAAAATCTGAAACTATGCTTTCCAATGTTCAGAATATAGAAAGATGAAAAGAGAGGAGGCTTCAAGAAGAGATTCAATCGTGAATAGGAAAAAACAAAGTGACTGACAAGCCAAGAAGGGAAGAATATGTACAACCGACAGTGAAGCATACAAAGGAACATTCTGAAGCAAAATGACAAGAATGGAGCAAGTAGTCAAGTTCAGACAGTCTGATAGATTTAGCAGAACTACAGAAAACTGCACCAGTCTTGGGAGAATGTGGATTTTAAACATAATTAAATTTAAAATATTTGCATGGAGCATAATGCATGCCTTTATTTTGGTCACATGAAGAACTCTATACTTGATGTGGAATATCTAATGAACAATTCGACACGCACATGTTGAAATAAAGATGACAGTCCAACAAACCCCAGTGTTTCTGAATCATGTCTAGCTCTTTGTATCATTTCACAGTAAACAACAAAAGTACAGCTGCAAGTCTATCTAAGCTCTGCATTATGGCAAATTTATGCATGGTTTGTGAAAACTAACAGCAGATATTGTCAAATCTTAGAAGGCTGTGTGACAAGACCAGAAAAAAATGTTGCAGTTTATCTGCCTACACTGACTTGGCCATCTAAATGTCCAAAGTAATATGCCAAAGGTGTGCCAACCTCACGGATGTGTACTTTTTCACTATGTAAGCAAATTCTTGAACAAGAAATAAGAACCCCATTAAGAAAAAATTGCTACTTTTCACCCCCAACAAATCTATACCTACCCACCTATCCTTTTCAATCTCTTCCAAAAATGGTACCATCATATCTCCCTCTGACAATACCAAACTCTTCGGTGTAGAAATTTACAATAACCTACGCTTCGATGTCCATATCTCACAAACCATAAAAAAGGACCACAAAAAAATGGGAACCCTATATAGGCATAAACAATTCCTCTCAGAACAGGCACAGATCACTCTAGCCCAAACTCATCTTCTCTCCACTCTAATGTATGCCGTGCCAATTCTTACCAAAGTCAGAAAACTTGATCTCACCAGACTTAAATCATGCTACAATAAAATTGCCAAGTTTGCTAACAACTCCACCTTCAGAACCCATCACTGTCGATCTCTAAGGGAACTACAATGGTTAGAACGTCCCCAGCTACTTAATTACCACCAGCTAGTCATTGCCTCTAATATTGCTAGACATCCTGAAAAAAACAGCACTAAGCCAGTTACTTTCTCCATACAGAACCAATCGTCCTCTCAGATCCACTGAGAAATCCCTCCTCTGCATCTCTAAAGCTAACAACTCAGGGAAAGCTCTTTTTTCTCATGCCATAGCTAGATCCTGGAATAACCTCCCCCCTTCTCTGACCGCTGCCCCCACCAACACACATTTCAAAAATGCTCTCAAATCACATCTTATGAATATGGCTATGCCCATGCATCACATGAATCTCACAATCTCAGCACACTTTATATACCTACCTTCCTTCCTACTATTTCTACTGTATATGTTTCAGTTAGGTATCTTACTGTCAACTTGAAATTGTATAATATGTCATGTCTAATCATATGATTTTTTTTATTCTTTTATCCTATGTCACTAATCCAATGTTAAAGCTTTGATGTATGAGATTATCTTTGTAAATGTACTCACTTACTGCTGATGTATTGTTTTATTGTTTAGACAGGATTGTATGAGACTTTTTATGTCTGTACTTACCTCAGTTATCACTGTTATATTATTGTTTGTATTACCATGTTGATGTTAATCTAATTGTGGAGCATTTCTCCCTGGGCCTCCGCTGTAAATGGACCTGTGTCCAGTCAGACTATCCCGGTAAACAAATGTAAAATAAAATAAATAAACTTTAAAGAACTAATGAATTCTAAAATTGTTAGACATGCTTAAACCAAAAAGACCAAGAAATGTAAGCTTTCATTGCTTCTGAACAGGTTTACCTGAAGCAGCCTTTCTGCAGTATCTGTTGATTGCATATCTACTAGAACCTTCTCTCCATCTGGTAAGAATACATCAAATCCAACCAGCTTTTTGGGAACAAGGAATGTCTCCTGTAAAAAGAAAAAAGGTATACATGGAAAGTTATAAAAAGTGAAATACTTTCTGGAAGCATTAATTCATTTTATGAAAGATGCTTAAAGTTGAAACATGGAATATTTAACAGAATTATGCTCAAAATGTTGTAAACTCAAGCTACAAGAATGGGATACTCTCAATAAGCATGCATTGGACAACCACATTTTAGAAAAGGCTTAATATGTCTGTGCTTATCAGATACTCTATAATTATATCAAACAATTTTGAAAAGTAGTTCTTTTGATACAGACTACTAAATGTGAACAGTTTTCATAATGCATGTCAAAGTTAGCAACCCAAATCCTAAAATTACTACTCCACTTCTTACACACAAAAAAGTTAACTTAATAAACTGGCAATGCTGAATTGCTGAATATTAAGCTTTCACCAATATGTGATACCAGCCAGATAAAGTAAACCACATACTCTCTTAGTGCCTTAGATCCACTGCAGCCTAAACTGATGACATGCTTCCGGAAGTCAGTCTCCCCTTTGGTACAATATTGTGGCAGAGAGATTTTCAGTCAAAGAGGAGCAGTGGGGCACCCTCTGTAAGAAAAAAAAGCCAGCTTTCAAAATCAGAGCTCTCTTTATGAAATGGTGCAGTTAAATGCATGAATGATGTATCTACCCTTTAACAATGAATTATACTTCCTAAAGGATGTGGCCTTCCAGTTTTATCTGTTGGAAGTATATATATTGTGCCTCAATTCCATGTATGGCTTCAATATTCAGTAAACTAGCTTTCTTAAAAAAAAAAAATCACTATATCTAAACTAGCTGATCACATGTGACATTACATGCCTCTAGCTTTAAATTAAATGGAAAGCATGTAACATGAAGGCAAATAAAACCACTGTTGCTTGTTTTCTAAATGCAGAGTCTAGATGTTTTTTCTTTACAGAAAGCAAAATAATACATCAGAAGTAACTCTAGAGCTGGCAGTGGGGTAAGGCAACTGCGTAGATCCATAACTTCTCAGTCACTGTGTTAAGTGTGAGAGAACAAGACACACACAGAGTAAGGGTGAGGGAAACTGAAGTGGGGGCACTGCACATGCTTTCATTTTTGTGTCAGAAGAGGAGCTAGGAAGGAAATGTGACTTTGTAGCTATGGAGAAGTGACAAGGTAAACAGACTACATGTTGAATAAATAGGGAAAATTTGGAAAAAATGTTCACTGCAACAATGCAGGACTGGACTTAGTAATATAGTCTAAAATTAATTGTTTGAATTTAAGCTTGTCCCAGTATTGTTTGTTGCAGCTAAAGAGATACAAATTACTTATTCGAGATCTTAAAATTAATTCAGCAGCTATGGAGGCAGAGAGGATGAGGTATGAAAAAACAAAGCAAATAACATTTTTATTAACCAATTATTATTGTAGTGTGGGAAATTTATACAAAAGCATAGTTAAACTTCGTAGATTATGTGTGTCATTTTTAAAGAGGAAGGGGTTAGTGCACATCTATAAAATAAGAGAAAAAAGTTATGAAATAAAATGACTGTTTCTCACTAAAATAACAGCAAAGGACCCGCTGTGAAGCTCAGCCGCACCACCCAGGACTGGTGGGAGGCTAAATTCCCTCTATTAAGCAGATTTTCCCAACATATCCCCAGGAGAAAATTTATGATCACTCTTCTAGACTGGTTTTGAAGGTCACTGTGGAAGTAATCTAACTGGTATGGAAGGCAGTGTATTCCAGAAAATGGGATACACTGGGTTAGTTATTCATCATGTCATCTGGTTAGTCAGCAGATATGGTAGTATAAGTAAGTCTCTAGTCAAGATGTTTACTTTGCCACTGGTGCTGCCCAGATGAAGGGTTGTAGACTGCATCTTTTCATTTCCTGACAAATAAGCCACATCTCTGCATAATGAAAATATACCCCTTGCTTGAGGGGAGCCACACCCCTTTAAGCAAGCCATGCCTCGAAGCAATAATTTTAAATGCCATATACAGTGACTGCGTTAGCAAACTTCAATGATATGGGTCCTAAACAATGCATTCCACAGCACTCCCCTGTATACTGTCACCCTGGCACATACCCACGTTCCCCTGTTTTTCCCCTATCCTTGCCTTCGAATACTATCCAGAGTACCTTTGTTTTGCATTCTCACACTATCTTGTCAATTATTTTCCTACGTCATTTCAACACATTCTAAATGGCCAAGACTGTACTGTGCTGTAATTGTGTAGAAAAAAATGTAATTAAGGTGGAGATGCGGGGCCACTAGGCTCCCAGAAGCTATGGAGTCCTAAATGCTCTGAAGTGCACTTTATAGCCCCCACCCCAACAACCTTTGAGTCAGTGATGGTCTGAACAAAAAATCATGATTAAGGAAATAAATTTACTATATTTTTTTTTCTTTCAAGAAAGAAACAAATTATTATCTCCAAAGGTTTATATAGTCAAGGCTGACAACACAGTGCTTACCAAAAAAGTAAGTAGAAATCACCCATAAACTGAGAAGAAAAAGTTTGTGAGGGCACTTAAATCATGGCTGGAATGACTGCCTTCCTCCCTAAAATGATATACTGTGTATACCCATCTGGTGCTAAATTGAGATGAGTGAAAGGACAAATGGTCATATTTTCAGATGCTGCTGTCAGACAACATGCCTCCTCAAACTTAACTCAAACCAAAGACAGACACCATCTGTGTATCCAAGTGAAAGCTACCTTCTGTGTACTCCTTGAAATCAAATGAGGATGAAAGTGAAATAAGAGTGCAACATATCTCCATCTACTGCCTACAGCTATATATATGTAGCATGCCTCCTTTCCCCTATCCCCAAAAGAAAGCCACCTTTATATACTTCCTATTTCAATTGTGAAGAAAGTGAAAGAAACTCACAATAATTCATTCCAACTTGTTGCCCTTACACAGTACACTGCCCATACACAAGCTACAGTGACCTTCTGTGGACTCTAAAGCATGATTTTTGAGGAAAGTTAAAGAAATCATTACCACACTGTCCACAGCAAACACAAGCTATTGTGAACTTCTATGCACACCTCTGAAATTACACTGCAAGGAAAATTTAAAAAATAACCACAGTACCCCATCCCCCACATAAACTAGAAAGATCTCTGTGCCCATCTTGGAGTGTGGTCAGTTTTAGCCTAGGTGGGGTCCAAGGCAGATGACCCTACTAAGGCACTTACACAGCCAGGAATGTTGACCCCCATGTGCTCTGAGGGTCTATCTGCTCTGTGATACAATTATCCCTTTAACTACCCAAAAGATTTATGTATGCACTTACCAGTATTATTTTCCTCTCACACACACACACACACACACACACACACACACACACACACACACACACACACACACACACACACACACACACAACCCCTGACAAGACAGACACATCACAAGGTAGAAACAGAGAGGCACCTAATACACATGGCATGCTTTCTACATGCAAATTCGAAGATCATCAATTCACTTAAGGCATGTCTTTGAGGAACTGCAGGTTACAGGCAACTGAATAAAACCCAGACAACAGAAGGACATCGAGTCACCACAAAGATGGAGCCACAGCCAAAAACTCAGACAAGGGGACAAGCACTGTGAGATGGTATCACTATTCACTGTGCCACTGTACCAAAACTGCATTCCTTTCAAATGTATACTGCCACACCACCAAATATGGCCACTTACTGTGTGCAATGCTGATGTTTGACTTTGATGTAAAGTGAAAATGCACACCACTGATTGTTTTAACACTGCATTTGAACAGATTCCAAATACAGATAAAACACTAAACAGTCCAGGAAACATACTTCAGGAGTACGTTAGTTCTCAGAACAATTCAAAATACTTTAAGTACTGACTAACTAGATTTCCTGACAGAGACCCTGATTTCCTGACCATCAGGAAAAAAAAAAAAAAACATTCCTGAGAGTTGGCAATCCTAACTGTAGGGAGAACAGAGCTTTCAGTCTACTGGAGTAGCTAAGGGTACTGAAACCTGAAATCAATTTAGTGAGGAAACATTAAGGTCTCTCAAGATGGTTTAAGTGCTCAGCAAGGTATATGCTGAAGGGAGCATATATTCAATGATGGGCCTTAATAACGGAGGAATAAATCGGGACTATAACTTATGCAGTCTTTGAAGAAATTACAAAGGACAAGTTGTGTAAGTTAAGACTTTCTAACCACCAAAGAGATGTGATGTCAAAGAAGAGTTTTATTAACACAGGTACCAAAATCACTGATAACTGTCAAATTTAAGTGAAATGTTATCTACATGGTAAGGGGCAATGAAGTTGGATTTACCAAACAAAACACTGCTGCATTTCTTGATGTTTCAGATAAGTCCATGACTGACTCCAAGCATTCATTTGCCCCAACCTTTGTTGGGGAATCTGAGTGTCCAAATAGGATTTCATAATTGCCCCAGTTTGCTTAGTTAGCTGTAGTCCTTTGATACCAGCTTTCATGTCACAGAAGTATACATCAAAGAAGAGGGGGCCCAGGAAAGAGCCCTGAGGGTTAGTCAGCAGATATGGTATTTTTATGTCTAGAGCAGATAGACCTTACTGATATGGGGTCTGTCAGATAACAGGCAATTGCTAATCTGAAATTAGGTTTTATATTTTCTAATGTAGCATTTCTTTTAGAGTATTAAGCTTGAAATGAGATTGTAAAATGAGACTGCTGAGCAAAAAATTAAAATGAAAAAGATTCACATAGTTTTAAGAAAAGCAAGTATATAAGGAGGAACAAATTCAGTGGAATCTGGGCTAGGTACAGCACCATATGCAGAACCACAAAACTACCAGTTTCTGGGTGCAGGTGATTTCCAGGAGTCAGATGAAAGGAGGTTTGGGGGCAGGTGTTAATTTCTTTACAATGCTTATTGTTCTGCAATACTAGTGCTTTAAAAGAACAGGTGTTATGTGCAGATTTTCATGTCTTCTGTTATGTAAAACGCAAATGTAAAATATCTCAAGGAAGTACCAAAATGCTTTAATATTTTTTCTAGTTTATTAAGCAGTACCTACATTTAAGTCCACAGAGTTTATAAAAAACAGTAGGGGGTGACCTTCACTCATTCTCTGATACCTGCACTTTTATCTAATTCAGGGTAGCTGGAGTCTGTCCCAGATGTCCTTCCATATCATTGTTGCAGTATTCTTTACAATAGGGATCCCCTACTAAGGACAGCCCGACATCAGACCAGTATACCAAAGCCGTTTGGTTGTAAAGGGTACGCCGTACATCACACATATGCTCCCTAGGCATAAAGGTGACATCTGGATGTACCATCTACAGAACTTCTTTGCTGCCAGTCTGGACACCATCTAAGATTGTTGGTCTGAATGCTCGTTTGTCTGCTGGCTTCTACTGCTTTCAGATAAGTGCCCTGTTGGGGATTTTTTGGTTTTAATTATCTTTCATTTGCCTTGTTTCTGGTTGTTGGGATTCAGGTCATCCAGAAACGGAAAATGCCAGTAGTGCGGGAGACAGATTCCCCATAAAGATCATCACAAGCAGTGTTTGTCTGTTTAGGAACTTCCCACAACCATACGTCTTGCGAGATTCGTCAGTCCTTCATCCCTAACACGTTGCAGAGTTGGCTTTCTTGCCTCGCAATTTACCTAGAGAACCAACAACTTAAATTTTTGGCCAAGAATACCATGGAAGGATCTTACCAGCCACAGGGACAGCCATCTGCAAAGAAAAAGGCCAAGAAAGTCTGATCTGATTCTTCGGCTGTACCGCCTCCACCAGACATCACTCTTTCTTGAATTCCTCTGCCTCGACTGCTTTGGAGGCCAGCAAAGACCCAATGCCATTCACACCCATGGAGGTTTTGCAAACATCTGCCTCAGATGTACATGGGAAAATGCAGCTGGTTATTGCAGAAGTGCCTAGGGGTGTTCAAGTTTTAGTAAGGGAAGAGGTTCTGACTACCATTATTGAGTGTTGTCACGAGTCACAGCCTCCAAATGTTTTTTTTAAGACTGACGTGCCACTCAAAAAGAAGCAAAAAGCTAAACGTATTTCACCTGCTCCAAAAGATCCTCCGAGTGAATGGCAAAACTTCACTCAAGACTTCTTAATGCCCTTATGGCTCTCAAACCTCCACAGGATGTTTCGGTTCCCGTTTCCCCCCTGGTGTTCTACCCCTCTTAAGATACCCAGCTAGCAGGATTCTTCTGAGGAGGATGCTGATTCTGATGAAAAATCCCTGACTTATTCCTCCCAGATTCCTTCACCACTTGACTATGTTTCTGAGGAAGAAAAGTCCATCAATCCTGACTCTCCTTTTGAGGAGATTTTTTTTGGTGATACTGTTTCCACAATGATGGAATTTTTCAAACAGGACTGTGTTCAGGTGTCTGATGTTTTAAAAGAGGTACTACGAGTTTCTACAGATGGAGTCTCCTAGGTCCTCTGCTGTTCCTCCTGTTCTTGCAGCCTTGCTGGAATCCTCTTCCACTGGTTCCTAGGTTCCTGACTTCCAACCCTCGCCTACCTAAAAAAAAAGGTTTTATAAGTGCCTGAGGACAGCAAGCTTCTTTATAAAAGTGTCCCTCTGCTGACCCCATTGTGGTGTCTGTGGCTTCCAAATTGCTGCCTTCCACTAAATTGCTGCCATCTGATGAAGATAGAAGAACCTTGGAGAGACTGGGTAAGAATGTGTATACTTTTGCTACACTGGCATTTAGAGGCGTTAGCTGTCCGACACATATGACAAGGTACGTTTTGGGTCTTCTCTCTCTCAAGTCTGTCTGGCTATTTCTGATCTCACTGATTCTGAGGGGAAGGCCTCTGCTGTTGCTTTACCCAAGTAGTTCACCATTTCATTCAATGCAGCTGTGATGCAGCTGATGCTTCATCTAGGGCTGCTGATTTTGGATCTGTTTTAAGGAGGTATTCCTGACTCCCACTTCAGCCATTGATTGATGATATCAAGGCTAAACTGATGGATGCTCCTCTGGATAATAAGCATTTGTTTGGTGCTGCTGCTGCAAGAGTTATTTAAGTCCCTGCAAGAAAAGCACAAGCCCGAACAGGAGATGAAGCATATTTTTCTTTCCCCATGCCCAAGTTTCAGAGGAATTATCCTAATAAGCCTGTCTTTATTCATAGACAGTCTTGCCCTCCCCAAAGGTAAAAAAAGTTGAGAAGGGCTCCCCCTGCTAAGGCTACCCAAACTCTGTCTACTTAGAAGCCTCCTTTTCCTGACAAACCAGGTGCTATCTGATTTCCCTGTTCTTCTCAGTTACATTTCTCTTTCTCTGCATCTTGCAATGTCCCTTCCTATTTGGGTAAAGGTCACACAAGACACATGGGTTCTTTCCATAATTTGCCAGGGTTATTCTGGCTTGTGTTGCTCATCTTGGCATACAATTGAAGATGAACAGAGGCGGGGTTCATTTATATGCCTTATTGCACAAACACATCAGGATGGATAGCATCAGTACAAAACATAAACTAATTAACTGACAGACTACACAGACATGCATGCTTACATCTCAACATATTACTACAAAATGTCAGTCAGGCTTGCATGTACTCAGTATTTATATACTTGTGCAAGCCCATAGAAAGCTTCTTAAAGGTATACATACATACCAATTGACAGTTTGGACATCCCCCCGCCCCCCCATTTTTGGGCATTCCTCAGCCTCCTCAGGAGCAACTGCCCTTTTTTCCAGAGGTGCTTCAGGGCCTGTTGGCTCAAGGAACAATACAAGTTCCAACTCCACTGAGGGGGAAGGGATTTTACTCCAGAATGTTCCTGGATAAGGAAAGAAGGCATCTGGAGACCTACTCTGGATCATTCTTACGTAACACCTTTTTGAAGGTCCCTTCCCTTCAGATGCTATCCCTTCAAACCTTGTTTCCTCTGCTGCTTCCTTGAACTTTTCTAGTTTCCCTGTATCTAAGGATGCTTAATCTACACATTTGTATTCATTCCCTTTTCAGGAAATGTTTATGTTTCTCTATTACTTCCTGGCATTTTCAGTCCTCGGCTTTGCTCTTCAGCCTCTTTTCCTGCCACAAGAGTCTTCACCAAATGCCTCACTCCTGTGATTACTTTCTGCAGGCTAAGGAGGATACAGGTATTTTCCTACCCAGACAACCTGCTTATTCCGGCCTCCTCTCAAGAGATCTTACTTCAGCATTTACACTTTACCATTTCTCTCTTTCAAAGCCTGGGGTTTACCATAAACTTCCAAAAGTCATTCCTGACTCCTTCTCAGGATCATGCTTTTCTGAGTTGCAGGATCCAGACTGTTCTGATGCTGGCAACCCTGTCTCTTAACAAGGCCTTAACTTTCATTGCTTTGTTTCAATCCCTTCTTCTTCTGGCTTCAGTCACAGCCATATAATTTCTGAGGGTTCAGGGATACATGGCTTCGACCATTCCTATACTCCCCTCTAGCCAAGCTCCACAGAAGAAAGCTTCAGTGGTTTCTAGTCAGTTTGGCTTCAACATTCTCATCCTTTAGGTTTTATAGTCCTGAAACTTTAGTGGTGGATTCATCTGTTTCCCTTCAATCCAGGGCTTCCCTTTCAATCTCCCATCCCCTCTCAAGAGCATTTCACAGATGCCTTGGGTGTGGGATGGGGGCCTCCTTCAGCCCTATGAAGGTATGAGACCTTTGGCTGCTTTGATAAAAGAAAGACCACATCAATGTGAAAGAGATGAAAGCTCTTCTGCTGGTTCTACAACCTTTTAATTCTCTTTTTCTTCCAAGGCCCCTCAAAATTCTCATAGACAATATCACAGTGATGTGGTATGTCAGCAAGCAAGGGGGGGGGGGGGCAAGGCCTTATCTCCTATGCAGGTTAGCTCTTCAGATTTGGGAGCAGGCTATCCATTATCAGGTGATCCTTTAGGCAGTTTACATTCCCTCAGATCAGAACATAGTGGCAGATTCCCTGAGCAGGTTCATAACACTATCCCATGAGTGGATACCTCACAGGGTTTTGTTTTTGGACATTGTCCACCAGTGGGGTACTCCTCAAGTAGATCTATTTGCCTCCCGTCTGAACAGACAACTTCCTCTATTTTGTGCCAGAGTCCCAAGCACTCTGGCCAGGAAGGTGGAAGCCATCTCTTTTGCTTGGAAGGAGATGTTTCTTTATGCATTCCTGACCCATCCTCTCACTCCAAAAGTCTTGTTCAAGATAAAACACGATGCTCCCAAAATTTTGCTGGTGACTCCCTTTTGGCCCAGACAGCATTGATTCCATCTTAATCTGCATCTTGCCATGGGCAATAATCACAAGTTACTTCAAAGGGTGTACCTACTCACACAAAACAAAGGATCTCTCATCCATTCCCACCTGTCCACTCTTAAATAGACATTGTGGATCATAAGGTTTTGACACCCTACAGACATCTTTTCTTTCTGAGGACGTGCTTTGGGTCCTGCAGGAGATCAGGAAACCCATTACTAGGAAATCTTACTTATCCAAATGGACGAGATTTTCTGTTTGGTGTCTTTCTCGAAACACTTATAGTGGATGTTCCTTTGGTTCTCTCTCGTTTTTGTGAACTGCTCAGTGCTGGATTGGCATATTCTTCTGTTAACTCATTCACTCCAATGGAGCTCAGCAAGATTGCACTACAACTTCCAATGGGTGGAGCCTAAACCTTTTGTCAGAATTAAATTATGTCCTCACATTTCAAACAAATGTTTATATCGATGGAACCATAGTGGTTATGAAAGTATAAATGACAAACTCTTTAGCACAAACTATTTTTATAGTGGCAGTATTCTTTAGGTTCTAGGACTTGAACTGAATTTTGTAAGTGACAGCAAACCTAGTAACTACTACATTTGTAATATTTTGTAAACAGCTTACAAAATCTCAGCAACCACTCAACTAGCACACATACTGTCAAGCAGCATTTTATTCATCTAGCTGAGAGCTTTCATATGAGGCTAAAGAATTCTGTTACTTGGTTGTTGAGATATTTAGAAAAATGTGAAAATGATATCTATATAAATTAATATAATAAAAACAGCAATTAATATCTATTTGCCTGCACTAGACAGAGGTCAGATATTAATGCAATTAGTTTTGCCACTGTGTAAGCTTTAAGATGAAATCTTTTAACATCTAGTACATAGCATGGTTTTGGAATTATTGATGCAAATATAAACAAGCAATATTTGAGGCATCAGGAGGAGTGAACTGCAGATGCACGTGGAGGTGTCACTCAAATCTGATGTAATGAGTTAAGGCCCATCTATCAGCTATCTCAGCTTGTTTGCCTTCGACTCTCCCTTTAGCCTCTAGGTTTGCCAAATGGTTTCTTAAAGGCATCCTTCACATTAGACCTCCAAGGAAGCCTGTCCCTCCTTCCTGGGACCTACATTTTGTTTTAGAAAAATTGATTCAGGCTCCACTTGAGCATACTGCTACAGCTTCCTTACAGCATTGCTCATGAAGACTGTTCTTCTTTTGGTCCTTACTTCTGCCAGATGGGTGTCTGAGCTGCAAGCCCTTATGACTGTTCCTCCTCTTAGTTTTCCATAAGGTGAGGGTGTCCCTTCATACTAATCCTTCTTTTATGCCCAAGGTGGTTAATGAGTTCTCTTAATCAGTCTATTCACTTGCCCACTTTTTCCCCTTCTCCGCAATCTGCTAGTGAAAAGGTTTTTCACACCTTGGGTTTGTTTGCATAGACAACTCGGACATTATTCGGACAAGACTAAAGCTTTTCATAAATCTGAACAGCTTTTTTTTTCATCCTAGGTCTTTAGGTTTGTCTGTTTCCAAGCAAACCATTTCTTCTTGGATATTTAAAGCAATTTCTTTTTGCTATTCTTTTCATGGAAAGAGTCTTCCTTCCTTCCTCTGTTAAGGCTCATTCCAATAGGGCTGTGGCTTCTTCTGGTGCTTTTTCAAGGGTTTGGATACCAATTCTATTCTTGAGGCAGCAACCTGGACTTCTGTGCATACCTTTACTAATCGATACAAGTTGAATGTATTTTCTAGGGCCAGAACTGGCTTTGCCAGGACCATTCGCCATGGCTTCCTAGGGGGCTCTGCTGGCCCTTCCTGCTCCCAATCTTCTTCCTGAGCTTTTGCACTCTCCCTGTTGTAAAGAATACTGCAGGAGTGATATGGTAGGACATAGTACAGTTGTGTAAAATCTTACCATAACAGTAGATGACCTTCACTTCACTATTGCAGTATTCACTCCCTCCCTCCTCCCGCTGGTCCTTTTTCCTTCTGGATGTGCTTGCTACCTACTTAAATCCTTGGACTGTCATTCCTACTGGGGCTTTTCAGTTGAGGACTGTACTTCCAGACATCACATTTATGCCCTACTTCATGCACAAGGCGCATAGGTGTGATGTATGGCATACCCTTTACAACCAAAAGGATTGGTATAGTGGCCGAATGTCTAGCTGCCCTTGGCAGGGAATCCCTGTTGTAAAGAATATTGCAATAGTGAAGAAAAACATGTCTACCATTATGGCAAGCTTTTACACAACTGCACTTTCTTAGTAGATGTAAGGCAGAGAATATAGCAGGAGAGGAATGCAGTGGTGCAGCAGTCTGCCTCACAGCAAGAGGTTCTCTGGTTCGATTCTCTGTTGGGATGCCTTCGGTGCAGAGTCTGCACGTCTTTCCAGTGGTCATATGGGTTTCCTATGGATGCTCTGAATTCCTCCCACATTCCAAAGGCATGCAGTAGGTGGACTGGACATTCTAAGTTGGCCGTAGGTGAGTGTGTGTGTGAGTGAGTGGTACAAATGAACTACCGCAGCAGGGCTAGCCACTCAGTGGTGTAAACCTTGGCTCGAGATGATAGTCACTGTTGAAGTGACACCCCAACCCCATATGTAAAAATAGGAAAAGAGGTTGAGGATGGATGGATGAGTCAGTCTATCAATGGACAGACACACAGACATACACACACCAAAAGACAATTTCAAGGCTTGCCAATTTGACTATTGCAAGCATTTGGGATACAAGAGGAAACCAGATCAGTCAGTAACAACTCTCATGTGTGCAAGGGGTGCATGCAGACTTTAAACAGAAGGCACCTCAGCTGTGAGCTGAACTAGGGGACCAAGGATTGCAAAAAACACTAGCCGTCTAAGACATTGTGGCACCCCTACAAAGAAAATATTTCTTTTTAATTTTAGTACAAGATTCCACCGTGACTAGCAAAGCATTATAAGTTAACAAACGTAAAACAATACATATATTACATGCAGACTGTTTGCATTAAGACTGCAAATCTGCATTAATTTTAGCTACAGCTGTGTTTCAAATGAGTTTAATACATGTGTATGGTAATTCCTTCCCTTTTTAAGATAAGGCTAGTTTCTTTCTTAAATGCTGCCCGGTCTTTAATCACCTGTTGAAAGCACAATAGGCAAGATTAACAGTCAGTCAAAAAATCCACATACAATTCTCATGAACTGTCCTCCAATAACAGTCTTTTTCTATATAGAGAACAGAAGTTCCTTCTATGTAACAAATTAACAGCAACCCGTGCTGTAACGGCTAGCAGTGCAACCCATGATGCAACAGGTATTCTTGTTTCCTCACAGCAAAAGGTATTCTGGTTTACTTCTCAGTTAGGGTTCCTTGTACAGAGTCTGCATGTCCTCCCTGTGTTTGTGTGGGTTTTCACTGGGTGTTCGTATCCTCTCACATTCCAAAGACATATAGTAGGTGGACTGGGTTGTCTATGATGTCCGTGGGTATGAATGGATATATGCATTCCATGATACAGAAGAAAGACCTGGTGACCTCCTCCTGTTTCCCACTTTGGTAAGTAAACTGCACAGATGATAATGGTTGCCCACAGGGTCACTCTAGGAGTCAGCTGTGACTCATAAGAAACGGATATCCTTTGCAATGTATTCCATGTATTGTTACTCACATTCTTATACAGTTGACCATCCAGAAAGGTAACATTTTCCCTTGTCATATTTACCTTAAATACTAGTGGCCCAAATACAGACCCAAAGAAGTCCATCACAGAGAACTGGGAACCATTTCAAAAATAATATTGCTAATAAAGCATTCATACTATCTGATGTTAATTGGCCAAACAGCATTTCTTAAATGCTAGGCATGAGCAGGAATATGATGGAGCCATGAGTGCCTCCATGGATGTCTGTTTAACATCTTGTATTAATACAAAAACAAATCTCTTATCTTCCTCTGAATTGAAAATAGGTTAGATACCCCATAATGCATCTACCCACGTCTATCAGTTACTGCAAAGGACTACAGCTATGTGTTGTTAACAAGCTGCTTCCTGTGGTACTAGGTTTGATTCCTTCAACCTTTATTTACCTGCTGTGTGACCTTGAGCAAGTCAGTTAACCAGGCAGTGTTATGGCACAACTGGGAAATGGGGATAGACTCCTTGATGGTCTCATGGACTGCATTCTTATTAGCTGCCTATGAAGAGAGCAATTATAAGAAAGACCGAAGGGAATACTTTCTAAAAATATTAATGAGTGCAGCACTAGGTGTTAAGTCTATGATTTCACAAAGTGAATTTCTAGTATACAAGCTGTAGCAATACAGAGCTAATAATAAAAAATTAGCCAAGTCATGCTTTACTTGAGTAAACATGCAGAAATCAGTCAAAGCACGGACCAAATTATCACATTCTTAGTACAGTGAACAGTAGTGAGGGCAGCCTGGAAATACGGCATACAGTTCTGGAATCCATTTCATGTAAAAGAGCAACAATGTGTTTATGACAGTGCAGAGATCCAACACAGATGCTGAGGGCACAGAAATTCTGCAGTACAAATAATGAAGACATTAGTGATGCGCATTGTTTTTTTAATTTCTTCCAAACAACTTGCTGAGATATAGAACAGCTGGATTGTCTATATTAACATAATTTCATAACAAAAAATAAAGTAAAAAGAAAATATACCAGTGTAGTTCAATATCAATGGTACAAACCATTTCATGCTAACTGATTAAACATTCATTCACATTTTTCCATAATTTACCCTTCTTTGTTCTCTCAGGGGATCCAAGATACTTCAGCCCTATGCTGTTGGTTATGCTACAAATGCTATAACACCTGAGCATGGGTCCTCATTTTGTATTATGGTGACTTAACTGTGTACTACTTAGTCCAACTTCCTCCCTCTCTGATGCCATTTCCTTAATTCATTATAATGTGGGAGTGGTGAAGGTTTTCCATTTCTAAGTAATTGCTTTATAGCCACAGTAATTATCACAAACATCAATAACACATCAGTCTGGTTTAAGCAGTGTTAAGAGTCCTACACCCAATAAGAACATCTAAAGGGTTAGTTTTGCAGAGATTTCAGAAAGAAGTGATCCCAACTCCTGCAACTCCCTTTTTAAGTCCGGGAGATTATAACAGTCCTAGAAGATATAGTACCAAGTTTTTCTAGCACACCCCCTCCCATATCTAGCAATTATTTAAATTAGTAAACATATGCTTCAACCTGCAGTGTAAAACAATAGTTGTGGATGCATTTCCAGGTGATTGTTATTGGAATGCCCGGTGTGGCTACAGATCTTCCAATATCCTCTCCGCGACTTGATTTCCTGATTCTCATTCCCAACAGACACTCCATGTATTGCTTGTGTATCCTTCTTATCTAATGGGTTTAGAACTTCTGGCCAATAGCGCCTTTAAGGGCTCTTTGTTCACTTTTAGTCTCTCTGACTATATTTATTAATAGTGATTGGATCTCCTAATCCTATGGGAACACATTTAACTTTCTGGCTGCATGCCATATTTTAGCACTTTGGTTTACCTTGTATTTCTTCCATATTTCTTGCCAAGTGAGGCACTCTTGCCCCTTGCTGGGTTTGTTCCCAGTATTTTTTGTTTTCTTTTTCCTCTAGATTCTAAATGCAAATGCTGCAGCCCTGCTAACTCCAACACACCCAACAGGTGCCAAATATTTCATTTTTAGGGGGCAATCTTGCCCATTTTCCAAAGTGTCCTCAATACACCTTCTGCTTCATCTAAAGACACATGCTTCTCCCAATAGTTGGTCCTATAAAGCTTCAGGGACTCCAGCTTCATTAACATTTCATTTACCAACACCTTTTCCAAGCTGCTTGATATGGCCCCACTTGTTGCAGAAACATCCCTTACTGCAATAAGTAATGTATCTGCATAGATCCAACCCCCCCCCCCAATCCACCTAAATCTTTAGAATTAACTTCTGACATTACATCATTGGCTTAGATCCATCCCACAGAAAAATCCAATACATTTTTGATAACTGAAAGCCATTTGGGCTATGCCACCCCAGGGAAGTTTGAAATACATACAACCATGGTGGAAGCATAAAGGAGCAGATATTCTGGTCAAACCCCAGTTGCAGCATTTCCATCTAGAATCCTCTAGACAATCTCTCTCCACATTTGTGAGCAATAACATTTATAATGCATTGGTGAGGCACAATTAATTGCTAATGTCCTTATTTTCCCAATGTTTAATTTATAACCAGAAATATCTCCAAATTGTTGTAGGTTGCTGACTTATAATGTTATGTCATCCCAAAGTTGCATTATTAATATGAACACACCATCTTGTACTGACAGTAAGTTCAGCTCATCTAAAATCTCTACTTTTATCCTGACTGGAAGGGTGAGTATCTATATTAATATAGTAATACTAGCAGGTCCTAAATACTTCCAGTATTTCTGCTTTGTGTTTTTTTTCTTTGTCTTGTTATATTATTTACTAATGCTTGAATAGTTTGATCAGCTGTCTGCCACCTTAAATTCATTGCCATCGCTTTCTGGTACACTAGGGAGTTCTTGATATCTGACCCTTATACCTTCCTTTCTGATCTGCCATTTAGCATCAAGCAGTTCCACTAACATCCTTTTCTTCTCATATTCTCATCATTTTCTATCACTTGGTTCCTACCAACTTTCACTTGTTTCAATTCATCCTCCAGTTTCCTCAACATCTGCCCTCCTTTTTCCACTCCTTTGTTTTTATAAGTTCTCATAACACAAAATAATCCCAACTTAATATGATCCCAGTCCTCTACAAGTAGTTCATCTACCATCTCATTCTTTAGCTCTGTCCAGAGCACAGGCTTACACTGTTGGTTAAATGCTGGCTTTCTTAATGCAAATCCTCCAGTGCTTTTATGGCTGCTGGGTTCTTGTGTCCTCCAAATCAAACCAAAGAGGAATGATCTGACAAAGTTGCTGAAAGTCCCTTAACATGGCTTGGTAAACAGTGTTGCTCCACAGAGATGTAGTGAATTCATAGGGGGTGCTGAACTAATTGACAGGTGGGGAGATGTGTGACCCTCAGAGGGACATACCAAAACAATAAATGTATTTTGACATCTCTACACCTCCCACCGTGGTTCTCCAAATCAGACTTTAGAACTGTAATAAAGAACATTATGTACTTTCATTAAACATTTAAAAAGCAAAAGCAGATGTCAGCAATTGACTGAGGAGTGCAAGTCTCCAGCAAATTACTTCAAAAACCTAGGAGTCACAGATATGGGCAGTGTAGGGTAGATCAGATTAACCTTTGTGTCAGAGAACACAGACAGCTGTTGACTGAATAGGACTTTCTTCTTGCTATTATCAGACCTAGACCCCAGCTTCTCTGGCCTCTGTCGATAGGAAATGCCACTTTGTTAAATCTAGCTTTTATCAGGGGGTTGATGTTCTATCTCCCATAGGTGGGTTTCATGTAGCACCAGTTGCATTGTAGACCTTTACATACTGAAATAAACCTATAAAATTCCAAGTCATTATCTTTAATTTTTTCCCCGATACTGGGCTTTTGTTTTGCAGTGCTGCATTCAGCTGATTCATAAGGTCATAGGAAGATACTAGGCTAATAGCCCTATTGCCTTTTAAGCCTAGACATTCACAACCCAATTTTCCTAAGGACTACAGGTATATACCGGTGCTGCCCCAGTCCACACAAGGGAGAACTTTCGATTTCCCATCCATTGGTCAATATTGTGTTTAAACAGGCTTAGGGAAGAGTTCTGCTTCACGTGAATGTGGTGTCTGTTCCAGAGAAAGGGTAGTTTCTGAGACACACATCTGTCCCTCCAACATGTTTGTTTATGTCACAGGTGATGTTTAGATCTTTAGATGGAGTAATTATAGTGCTGTTTGTTTTCTGAATGTGAAGCAGATAAATCAGGGCTGGAGTGGAGACTGCCTTGTAGGTTAGGCACAGATCATCCTCAGTTGTCAGACTGAGTACAGGTACAGGGCTTTGAGGCTGTCCACAGAGAACATGTTATTTACACCTTGTATTCTTTTACGGAGGAACCTCTGTGACCATTCCAACTGTTGCAAATGCCTCGTCAAGTACATCCTAAAGTATGCACTGTACCCTATTAGTCAAATAAGGGCCAAGTATGGTGGAACTATGATCTCTTTAGATCTGGATACTATGCCTTTAGTTATAAGATGTGCTACACAGAAGGATTTTTTTTCACCACCGTGGTAGTCAAAGTTCAGGTTACTGTCAACCCAAGCTCCCAAGTCCCTTACCGCTGGGTCTATTGAGTGGAGTGTTAATGTTGTACTTTGCAGGGGTGGTAGTCTTTCCAAAGGATATAATTATGCATTTCTTTGAACTGAGTTTTAGGCCATAGCGTTGGCACCAGTTATCTATGTCAGACCCTCTTGAAGGATATCTACATCTTTAGGGGATTCAATGGATTTGGTCAGCCAAAGGGCCTCTATGTTTGCCTTGACTTCAGAGTAGTCATATTCCAAACAAGAGCAGTCCCAGAACAGAGCTTGGTGGGACTCCACCAGTAGCAGGCTTCTTGGTGGAGGTGGATTTCCCCACCCTAACTTCATTTGTCCTATCTGTGAGACATTTGACTATCCATTGCATGACACAGGGATTTATGCCTAAATTTGTGAGTATGTCTACAATACCAGAGTGTGGTATTAATAGGTCGAGATAGGCAGTATGCACGGTTTTGCCATTCTCCACTGCTCTACTGAAGCTTCAGTTAACTGAAAAATGCCTTATGGCTATCCTTAGCCTGGGAGGCTATTTATGCCTAAAAGCTGTCTTTGGTGGACTTGATTAGTCCAGAGTTGCTTGTTAAGATTGATGGAGTTTTTTGCCTTTCGGGCATAGCCCTTCCGGTCTTTGGACAGGATTTTCTTTTTGCTGAACAACTCATTTACAATGGGCTTTAACCAAGGGGGCTTGTATTGGAGTTTGTCCTAAATTTATTTTGGTTTGGTACTGATGTTTCTATTCAATTATTTACATGCTTGTGCACTGCTTCTGTAAACACTTCTGCATATGCCATGGTGTTCTCCGAGTCTGGGGGGGGGGGGGGTGCTTGGAATTTAACTACACCATCACTTAATAGAAAGTTATCGTAGGAAAAGTTCTTAATGGTTCAAGGATTTTCTAGGAGTTTGGGCTTAAAATTTATTTTAAGGGCAACCACTTTGTGATCTGATCTGACCAGTGAGGACATAACACTGGAACATTCTCATATTTGTGAGCACCACATCCAGGATATTTGCACCCCTAGTAGGTGTACAGACCAGCTGTTCCAGGGTGTTTGCATTGGCAAAATCCAGGAATCTTTGAGCCTGCAGGTTAGTGGCTGTGTATGCATCTCAGTTTATGGTGGAATAGTTGAAATCACCCATGAATATGATATTAAGCTGAATGGTGAGTGATTCTAGTACATTCAAGTACATGCTATGGTTATCCTGGGTAAATGAAAGGGTCCTATATCTAGCAAGGACATGGTACGGGGCTTTGCCTAAGGTTAGCTGTACATGGAGTAGATCAAGTGCGTGATTGTTTGACCAATCTTGAGGTCTGCACTTTTTATGCAGATAGATAACTCTTGTCCCTTTTTGCATGGTAGCAGGTGTAAATGTGTGTAAGGCATTACAGCCTTGTACTGCCAAGGTTCATTCCGTGCCTATAAACCATGTCTCATTACCACACACTAGGGTGGGAAGCACTTCAAGGTAGTGGAGCTTCTTGATGAGACTTGCATTGAGCAGGAGTTTAACTTTAAACTAACTTTAGTTTATCTTGAGTAGAATTTACTATAGGTTGAAAAGGCTAACTACCCCGAAGGGCCATTTTGAGCCTAGCCAATAATGCAAAAACAGAATCAAACCTCATACTTTGCATCTGTGAGATGAAACCTTTAACTGTTATGCCAAACCTACTATGTTGGTAGTTTTTTCAGGACGCCATTGCCTAAAAAGGCACTATGTGGATAATGTTTTGGCCAACATTCAAAAGCCTAGTGGGGATAGGTACAGACCATCCTTGGCAAAGCAGCATAGTCTGTCAAGCATGTCCTCTCAAGTGACAAATATTGGACTTCCTTAAAATGACACTTGTAACTAAGCCAACTATTAATATCAATCATCTGTTGTTCATATTGTGGTATTAGCCTTAGAGAAGGAAGAATGTTGCTCAGTACTAGGCACATAGCTGCCTGGGACACAATCTGAAAGCTTTATCATGTCTCATTTTTCATAGTCCAGTGAGGTACATCTCAGGTTATTAATGCTTCCATGGACTGTTATACTGGTACTTGTGGTTCAAGGTCCTGAGTTTGTATGTGAACTGGTGAATCCTTGCCCCTGATAGACAATTAAGTGCGACTGTCTCCTTGCTCAGCCAAGCAAATAAGGCATCAGTGTGTCTCACAATAGTCTTTAATGACCAGTATATTGGGTTGTATGGTAGTCTGCCTTAAGGGCTTTGAGGGTGATACAATTTGAGGTGAGGTAACATGTGTCCTGGGGAGTGTTGTATTTGTAGTGTGTCTGGGAGTCCTTTGAGGTCTGGGTAGATTGCATTTAAGTGTCTAAGCATATGTGAATTTGTGTGTCTGATCCAAAGTAGGCATAGTGTGTTTGTTACTGGCAACCTGTTTAGATCAGTCTGCATGCGAGAGCTTTGATTCCAAAGACAAAGTGCAATTTCATCTCTTGCATACTGTGCCAGCCTGCTTAAGAATAAAATGGCTGTCAGTAACATGTGACAATTTCTACACCATCTCAGAATGCCCATTTCCACCAGTCTGGCTACAGAGACAGAAGGAAAGTGCACATCCATGGCTGCAGGTCCTCTTTCTTGGGATTTACAAGGGGCTGTGCAAGAGGGGCTTGTAACTAAATTGGGAACTGTTGGGCTGGGGGAGAGGTCTAAGATCACTGGAATCAGTTAACTTTGAATACAGAAAATTAGTATCACCTCACCAATATCCTAATTTATTTAGCCCAGTGCCATCCTATCAGCCCATACCAGAAAAGACTGCTTATTTGAATGTTAATAAATGTAAAAGGTAGCAAATAACTGTATATCCATGTGACATAGTGCTCACCTGCTGTTAATTATAGGTACTGGTTTTATCTTTTTTTATGAAGTCACTGTTTTTCAAAAATGGAGAAGTATCCCCTGGCATTACACAATGACAAAGGCTGCAGAATCTCATTTGTGGTGTTGGCAGTTATTACTTCCACACAACTGCCCATCATCTCCAATGCTCTTGTTTTAAGGAAGTTTACAGCTTCAAGGGGAGCCAAAAAAGTCTTGGAGCCACCAGGTAGTAGCAAACTCAAGTAGGCTGAATGTAATAACCTAAATTTGATTTGCTGCTGTCTGCATAGCCTCATACACAAGAAAAAATGTAACCCATTTACAAATGCTTTCCCTGAAGTGCCAGTTAGAGCTAAACTGTGCAAACCGCTATACCTCCGTCATTGCACATGCTCGAGTGAATGATTTGAGATCTACCACTCTGGACTATATGAACAGAGACATGACTAAAAACTCTCAGCTTGTGTGTCCCAGGCAGGTGTGTCCATAGCTCTAAACAGCATTCTACCTTCACCTAGGATGATGCTACAATATAGACAAAAAATGATTGATTTCAACAACTGGCATAACTTCTGGTGTCACTCCAGGGGGATCCAGTTATCGGTCAGCCTGGGAAGACATGGTCAACAGACCACTCTGCTTTGCCAGAAATGGCCTTCACACATCTCCTCAAGGCTTTTGGATACTGGCAAAGATGCTTTCCTCCCCACATAGTGCCCTTTTTAGGTTATGTCAAAACAACAACATTTTGACAAAGAAATCCCCTAGAGACAAACTCAAGGTCATGCTGCTTAATGCTAGGAGCCTAAACAGTCAACTGCACTCACTGGAAGCACTCTTTACCTTGGAAGATGCTGATGTCTGTGCAGCAGCTGAGACTTGGTTCAAGGCCACAGAGAGCACTCCGGCTATACAAGGCTACAATGCCTTTCATATGTTCAGACCCCAAAACAAGCTTGAAAGAACCAAAGGTGGAGGTGTATCCATCTTCATTAAATCCAAATTCACCTAGAGACTGGTAAAACAGTATGTCTCTCTCTCTCGAGCTATGACATGTCGAAATAATAGGTAAAATACTCTACCACATCACAGATAGCTACTGTTCCTCCACCATGAACCAGGAGCAGCACACCACCTACATGGACTTTTTGAGTCGCTCAATATACAGCCAAACACCTTGATCATGGGAGACTTCAACTATCCTTCCATTGATTAGATGACTTACACGAGCACAGGGTTGGGAGGGTGGCCTAATGGTTAAGGTGTTTGCCTTGCAAGCACAAGGTGCAGGGTTCGAGTCTCAAGGGATAATTGGCTAGGCTTAAAATGGCTCGCAAGGGCAGTTAGCTTAGTACTAATCTATGAACCTATGAACAAACAATCACTCTGATGTTCCTGGACTTTTTCAATTCAAATGTCCTGGAACAGTTAGTCTGCTCCTCACAATAGGCTCAAATGTCCTAGACCAAACTCACCACATAGGAGGTCACTGCACTAACTCCACTGTGTTGCCATTCTTGGTAAGTCAAAACATAAATCTCTCATTTGAAGTAAAGACCAGACCTGATTCCCCCACAGGGGCAAAAAACTGAAAAATGTCTCCAAAGCCAACTATAGCCTACTAAGCGATAACATAAAAAGTTTCAAAGCCCCTGCTAACATGGCCAACAATGACTCCTTTGCAGAGGAGTACACAAACTCAGCCACTTAAACAATTGTACTGACTTGGCTGTACCTGACAGGACCAAAACCAGGTCCTCTCGAAAGAAATTACAGTTATGTACACTTACCATAAATGTAGACGTTAGAGTGTATTCACTGTTGCAGTCCTTACAAATGGGTTATTCGGCTCCCGGTAGCCCGCAGTCAGCCAGAATACCAAAGTCCTTGGTATATGATGTTGGCTGCCTCAGGATTAAGCCTGACACCAGGAAGTCAGATACACAGGCAGGCAGCTGACGTCATTTCCACAGTTTTTCTTGCCATAACTGTCAGGAGCCCCCAAAAGAAGTAAGACCAGGTAAAGAAAAAATCCAGTCTGTGCCCTAGGAAAAAAAGGGGGATGGAAGGGAGGGAACCAGGACTGCAACAGTGAATACACTCGAACATCTACATTTATGGTAAGTGTACACAACTGTACTATGTTCGTGTTTTACTGTTGCAGTCCTTACAAATGGGTTGATTCCCAAAGCTCAGGAAAAAATAAAAAGGGAGGAGGAACACCACTGATTAATGGTTGGTAAGAATACCCTGCAACACTGCACTGGCAAAACCACCCCTGGACTAGGAAAACAAGGGCAAATTGTAAATGTTTGGTGAAAGTGTGGACAGAAGTCCAGGTAGCTGCTTCCAGGATGTCCTTAGTAGGTTCACCTCTAAGAAAAGCTGCTGAGGTAGAGGTAGCCCTAGTAGAATGGGTCCTAATACCCTGAGGAGAAACCTTGCCATGCTGTAACTAACAAAAGTGAATACAATGAGCAATCCACTTAGAAATAGTCTGTTTAGAAATAGCTTTGCCCTGGGTTTCAAGAGCAAAACTGACCAACTGATCTGACTTTCGAAAAGGTTTAGTCCTGTCCAGGTAAAATCTAAGTTGCCTATGCACATCCAGTGAATGCAGCAACCTTTCTCCTCTATTCTGAGGATTAGGAAAGAAGGTAGGCATGTGGCTAGACTGGTTAAGAGTCAGACTAGAAACCACCTTAGGCATAAAAGAAGGATTAGTCTGAAGAGAAACCTGATCCACATGGAAAGGGATAAAAGGCTCTACTGCCATTAAGGCCTGCAGCTCAGACACTCTTCTAGCTGAAGTAATGGCCAAAAGAAATGCAGTTTTCTAGGAGAGAAACTTCAAATCTGCTGAGGCAGCAGGCTCAAAGGGAGGCAGAGTAAGTTTCTCAAGCACAAAACTAAGATTCCAAGCAGGAGTAGGCGCCCTTCTGGGAGGCTTTAAATTGCTAACTCCCCTGAGGAATGGTTTCATCGGGGGATGAGAGAAAATGGGTTGTTCAAAGGAACAGTGAGCAAAAATAGCTGAAGCATGAATATTAATAGAAGAGAAGGAAAGTCTGCCATTAAGTAAATCTGCCTGATAATCAAGAATTACAGGAAGAGTATATTGAGATGGGTCTTCTCCTCTAGTCTCCATCCAAATGGAGAATCTTTTCCACTTATCTGCATAAGATTTCCTAGTACTAGCCCTCCTGGCCTCATGAAGGACCTCAACCACCTGTTGAGAAAGGTTTAAATTATGAGCTAGGCAGTCAAATGCAGAGTCTGAAGTTGAGGATGCAGGATCTTTCCTCCATCCTGAGCCAAGAGATTTGGTATCAGGGGAAGATGCCAAGACTGAGACTGGGAAAGACTGCGAAGAAGTGGATACCAATGCTCCCTGGGCCAGTCTGGAGCTATGATGATGGCCCTTGTTTTTTGCCCCTTATCTTTAAGATCACTCTGGGAAGAAGAGGCAGAGGAGGGAATGCATAGACAGATAGCCATATCCAGGGGAAGGACAGAGCATCTACTTTCCAAGCTTTGTCGTGATGCAAAAGGTTGGAAGAAGGTGGTTGGTTGGAGAAGAAAGGAGATCCACCTGGGGAGTGCCCCAATGCTGAATGATGCGATGGAAGATGGTCTTGTTTAGTTGCCAGTTATGAGGATCCAGGACCTGCCTGCTCAACCGGTCTGCCAAGGTGTTGAGCCTTCCTGGAAAGAAACTGGGCTATCAGTTGAATGCCCAAAGAAGCTGCCATGGACCATCGTCTCATGCTTTGTCTGCACAGGGGGTAAGAGGGAGTCCTTCCCTGCTTGCTGATGTACCACATGATTGGTAGTGTTGTCTGTCCTGACTAGAAGAGTACCAGGAGAGAAAAGATGCTTGAAACCATCAAGGCCTGCTGAACTGCAATCATTTCCTTCAGATTTATGAGCAATTGAGCTCATTGATAGTTCCAATCTCCCTGAATGCATCTGCCCTCTAGATGTGCTCCCCAAGCGTAGTCCGAGGCATCTGTGGTGAGAGTCTGGCTGGCAGGAGGTGGACAGAAAGGTAGGCCTTTGTTCTGTGCACAGGCCATTGCCCACCAAAGGAATTCTGTCTGCAGGCAATGAATCAGAGGAAGAATCAAGTCTAAACCCTGAGTGTGTTGACACCAAAGGTTTTTGAGGTACCATTGTATTTTCCTCATATGCAGTCTAGCATATGGACTCATCAGAATACACGAGTCCATGAACCCCAGGGCTTGCAAGAATTTCCTTGCAGAGAGCTGGGTCATGCTTGCCAAGTTCTTGAAGTAATTTGAAAGATCCATCTGTTTCTCTTGAGGGAGGGGAACCATATGGGCGGCTGTGTTCAGACTCGCTCCCAGGAATACAATCTCCCTGGTGGGTACCAATTTTGATGACTTTTTGTAGCCCAAAGAGGTGAGAAGGTTCTTTACAAAGTCTAAATCATTTAGCAGTTGCTCTGGAGAGTTTGCTTGAATAAGGCAATCGTCCAAGTAAGGGTACATTTGCATGCTTCTTTGCCTGCAAAAGGCAAGGACTGGAGCAGACATCTTGTAAAAACTTTGGTAGCAGTAGATAAGCTAAAGGGCAGTGCAGAGAATTGGAAGTGCCTGTTCCCCACCCTGAAACAAAGGAACTGCCTGCAGCACAGGAAGTGGCTCTATTGCTCCCAGGTTTAGCAAGGAAGAAACATGTTTTTCTGCTTCTGCCCTCTGAAGAGGGGGAATATCTGGGTATCCTTGGAGGACTGGGAAGGTGTGAAAGGACAATTTGTAGCCTTGGGATACTATTTTTAGCACCCATTTGTCGTCCGTGATAGTGTGCCAGACATCTGCAAAAATAGCTAACCTTCCCCCCAAAGGAAACCCTGGGTTTGCAGAGGCAAGCAGAGGAAGGCCTGAGCCATTGAGAATGTTTGCTTTGGGAAGTCTGCTTAGAACCCCCTGATTTTGAAGATGAAGCTTGCCAGTGTTTAGCCTTTTGAGGAGTGGAAGTCTATTCCCTGGAAGACCTGTAGCCCCTATATCTAGTGTGACCCTGTTTACTAGGGTCAGGAAAAGTCCAACTCTTAGAAGGGTAATGCCTGCTAAAATGAGGAGGCTGAACTTGCAGAAAATCCTTAACAGTTTGCACAGATTTAGCCTTATCCTCCAACTTCAACACCTCTTCTGCTTTGCTTCCAAAAAGATTGCCCTTATGCAAGGGCACATCCAGTAATTTAGATTTTACAGGTTCAGAAAGGGGCTGTTCCCTGAGCCAAGCATGTCTTCTGATAACAGAACCAGTGGCTGCTGCTCACCTCCAAAGTCTCAAAACCACAATGTACAGAATGTTTAGTAACCAGAGTGGCAGAATTCAATAAGTCTTGCATGTCCTTATTCTCCATCAGGGAAGGAACACCAGCAATTTTAGCCTTGATAACCTCCAAAGTATGCTGCTGATACTTAAGCATACGAAAGAGACAATTAACAGACCTAATAGCCAGGGTGAAAGAAGTATAAAACTTTTTACCCCACCTATCTAAGGCCCTAGATTCCCTATCAAAAGGAACAGGATTTTTAGCAACAATGGCCTTAACACATTTAGGACCCTGAGAAAGAATCTCTGGATCAGCAGTAGGATTTTTGAAAAGGAACTGATGAGAATCAGGAACTCTATAACACCTCACATATGCCATAAGAATTTTATTTCTCTAGCACCTTGGCTAAAAATAGCCTTCAAGGAGTAAAATACACAAATTCAATGAGAGTATTTTTAAAAAAGAACTAGAACAGACTGCCGCAATGTTCAGGAATAAAAGATATGATGTGAAAATTATTGATAGAGATGTGAAGCATGTATTAAATATTAGATATGGAATAGATAATAAAATAAAAAATCATGGAAGGGAATGTGTGAGTAGAAGGAATAAAATGGACACAGTTTATTTTTAGTTTTAGGATATAATGTGTTGAGTGAGAATATTAAATATTATGCTGCATTATTGGGAATTTTTGAAAAGTTTTGATGAACTAAATGGGCTGGTGAATAAAAAGTTAATATTCTCTTATAAAAGAGGTAGAAGCATAAGAGACTTGGTGGTACACACTAAATTTCAAAGGCCAGACATGAATTTGTCTGTGCAGCTTTGGAACAAGGGACGAGATCTTGTAGAAAGTGTAGGGGATGTCCCTACATAACAAATACTTTTCAGACTATAAATGGCATCCCTTTTAGTGTAAATGGGGGATATAATTGTAGAACAGAAGGGGTAGTATATGCTATCAGATGTACGTGTAATATGCTCTGTACTGGACAAACAAAAAGATTTAAAGTTAGATTGTTAGAACATTTGAGAGACATTAGGTTAGGTAAGATAGAAACCCCCTTAGCCCAGTATTTTAGAAGTTGCCATAATGGAGATCTTGAAGGACTTAAGGCAACTATTTTAGAACGGGTTTGTTTAAAGAATAATGATAGGGAAGCACATAGGTTCATAGGTTGGTACTGGGCTATCTGCCCAAAGGCATATATTAGCCCAGCCAAGTTGTGCGGTATTCACCGCCCCTTTAGTAGTTCCCTAGACCCTTGTACTAGCAGCTAGTACCCTTGGCCCTATCTAGTAGTGCTGTTAGTATGATCCCCGGTATGAACTTTGTTACCCATCCACTCATCAAGGTTCCTCTTGAAGAGTGATAGTGAGGGGCTCTGTCTCATGTAGATCGGGACCCTGTTCCATAGTAAGGGAAGTCTCTGCAAAGGGAATCTATCCCTCCAGCATGTTCTATTCATTGTTGTGTTGAGGTTTATATCCCTAGAGCGTATAGCTCGAGTAGATTTGGTTTTGCTAAGATGGAGCATGTTCAACAATTCTGGGTTGGACATAGCTCTGTACGTTAGAGATCACCTCTGAGAAAGTGGTATGCAACAGAGAACAGTCTTAGCTTTTTCAATCGTGCTGCATAGGGCAACTGTTTGAGGCCAGTAATCCTCTTGGTTAGGTACCTTTGTGGTCTCTCCAGCTGCCGGAGATGTCTAGCCAGGTACATTCCAATTGGTGCATTGTACTCAATAATGGGTCTGATGAGGGAAGAGTAGAGGGGCACCATTACATCCTTAGATCTTGATGCGAACACTTTCGTGATCAGATGGGTCACAGAAGGATTTTCTAACCACTTTGGCAACATGGTTATCAAAGATAACATAGATATAATTTTTTGAAAAAGGAAACAATATTTATTTTAAAATATGGAACATTAATACCAAAGGGATTAAATACTGAATGTTGCTGGAAAAGTGTTATATGAAATTGGATAGGGACACTTTAAAAGTTTTAATTGAAGTTCCAATTGATGTTTTTATTGTTTAATTGTTCATTGATTGAAGCTGCTGGTATTATATAAAGGACTGTTGAATTTGTGTATTTTACTCCTTGAAGGCTATTTTTAACCGAGGCACTAGAAAATAAAATTCTTGTGGCATATGTGGTGTCGTTTGTGTTGAAGCACACAATTCTTGGTGGTGTTAAACTCTATAATACCAGTCAGGCTTTCTGGGAGCAGGAGGAACAGAATTAGGTGTCAAATAATTATCCATGAAAACATCAACAACAACTTCCAAAACTGGGAGGAATAGCCAAAGGTTTATGCTGAGGCAAATCCAAGAAGTCCCTAATCTGCTTCTTAGACTAAGGGTAGTCCTAACTTTCCCATCTAAAATGCTCCCTGAGGGTATTCAGAGTATCCCCAAATGAGAAATCTTCTAGAGGGAGATGCAGAAGAGATAGCATCTTCAGCATCAGAATCCTCAAAACTAGAAAAAAGCTGAGAGCGTCCTTCTCTGAGTCTGAGGCAGACAAAACATCCAGGGACAATTCCCTATCCCTCTTAGAAGGAGGTGGCTGAGAGCCCCTGATAAGAGTCAAGAGATCACCAGCCATCTTAACCATCTGAGCCTGAGGCAATTGAGGGGAGGAAGGCACCTGTTTAGGAGTAGATTTTCGGCTGGGAGGCCTGCTAGAAAGCCGGAGGGACTCAGGAGGCCTAGCCACTGCAGAAGAGTGAGCCGAGGTATCGGTCTGGATCTGGTCTCCGGGTGGAGAAAAGAGGCCTCCGAAGCTGGAGCCTGCTTAGCGGCCTCGGATCCATCGGAGGCGGCGACTGATGGAGGGTCCAAAGGCAAAGCAGAAGCCCGCGAAATGGAGGACTCAGCAAAGCCCTCCAAAGACGCCTGCTGCTGAACCTCTGTAAACTGCAGGGGACAAAAAAGTGCCTCATTGGCTACCGCTGAACCAACAACCAACTTAACAGGGATGTCGCTGGTTAATTTAACCCTAGGCCTGTCACGGTCCTTATCTTTGTGTTTCTTAGGAACATCTGAAGTCGGGAGACCAGAAGATGCCATACCAACAAATTCAGGCCAATCTCCAAAGTGCTTATATAAAATCATAGCTCTACGGCATACGGTCCGCGGGTTGAAAGAAGCACAGAGATCACAATTTGGGACATCATGCTCAAGGCCCAAACAAGTAATATCACGATGCAGAATCAGTTTTCCACAGGCAAGATAGTTATTAATTTTCTCTGACATTTGTTAAAGCAAGAAAAAAGTGTCCCCACTGGGGTACTTATATGAGGATGTCTTCAACTTTAGAAGTCAGAATACAAAAAGAAGGTAATCGGCAGACCGGTACTCGTGTGAATTGCTTCTGCTTCGAGCTCTGTGGCAAGAACGACTGAGGAAATGACGTTGGCTGCCTGCCTTTGTACCCGACATCCTGGCATCAGGCTTAATCCGGAGGCAGTCGACATCATATACCAAGGACTTTGGTATTCTGGCTGACTGCGGGCTACAGGGAGCCAGATAACCCATTTGTCAGAACTGCAACAGTGAAACACGATGAACATCAAACCTGGTGGACTGCAAGTATAAATAAGTTATACAACAAAAGAAAGAAATTGATATCTATGAACAAGAGGGAACTTACTCAATAGAGGAAGAATACCCTCCACAACCTAAACAAGCAAATCTGATATCTTGTAAAGTCCTCTAAAGCTAGTTATACAAGACTAGATTAGCATCCCTAGCTAAAGACGATCATAAGGCATTTTTTTTTTTTTTTTTTTTTTTTTTTTTTTTAACTATGCCCAAAACCTAAAAGGGAATGCTCAGCTGTGTGCTGAACTTCACTCACACAGAACCTGATGAAATTGCCAACCTGCTAGCTGACAGATTTGGTGAGAACTTCACTCCTCTGTCCCCACCAACCATATTCCAAACCATTCCTGACACCAGTCCTCTACAGAGCATCTCCAAAGAACAGGTCATACAAGCAAAGCCAAAAACATGGCCTCTGTGGGAACGGATAAGATCCCAGGCTGCTTACTAAACAATCAAAAACAAGACTTAGTGGAACCACTGGCAGTCTCTAATCATAGCCAGAGCACTGGCTTCATTCCACTAGAGTAGAGAACAGCAACAGTAATCCCCTTGCAAAAGAGGGTCCAACAACCGACCCTGTGAGCTACAGATCCATTAGCCTAAACACCCATATCTGCAAGGTCATGGAAAGAATCATCATGGACATTATGAACAAGGGCATAGGCAACCTTCAAACTCTTTACCCAACCCACTTTGGTTTTGTCAACAGTAGATCTTGCTTATTAAACCTGGTGGACTTCTTTGAGAATGTCACCAAAGCCCTGGATGAGGGCGAAGCAGTACATACCACCTATCTTGATTTAGCCAAGACTTTTGACACAATCCCCCATTCAGGGATCATTGAGAAACTCTCCCAGCTGGGGATTAACCCATATGTCACTAGATGGGTTGCCAACTGACTCACAGACAGAATGCACACTGTCAGATTTGGTGAGTCAACCTCAAGTAGCAGACCAGTTGCCAGTGGGATACCACAAGGATATGTAGTGGGCCCTCTACTGTTTTGAATCCATTTCCCTGAAGTCCAGGTGAAAGTAGATGGCCTGGGGCTTACCAAGTTTGCAGATGACAGTAAACTGGCAGCAAATTTCCCCTACAAAGTTAACATGTTACAGAAGGGGCTGACACAGACAAAAGATTGGTGCCAAAGCCATGGACTAAAACTAAATGTAAATAAAATGCCTCACTATCCCCTTTGGCAAAGAAGTAGCGTCTACTAAATATGACAGATAGCACCCCTCTAAGTTCAAATCCAGTGGTGGGAGACCTGAGAACATAGGATGATAGCAATCTAAACTTCGATCACCGTGTGTCCATAGTGGTAAGGAAAGCCTTCTACATTGTGCATCTCATAAATAAGGGCATCACATCCAAGACTAAGAAGGTTATAACTCTACTGTACTCGACCCTTATCAGACTGTTAATTGAATACAATGCTCCTTTCTGTATGTATCTCACCAGACACCTGCAGTAACTTGAGAACATAGAGGCTTCTAACCAAGAGAAACCAGGGCCTCCAAAACATGACCTACATGGAAAGACTGAAAGCCTTGTCACTGTACTCTATCATACAGGCTGCTGAGAGGTGACCTGTGCCTGTCCTACAGAGCAGTCTCTGACCATGCCTTAATGGACATGCTGCACATCTACAAATCAAATGGGACAAGAGTCACTCAATCCAGGGATCTCATCCTATCCTGCAACGATAATGGAACATGCTGGGGAGACATACATATCTCTCAAAGTTTGCTTCTCCACTGGAATAACCTCCCACTTCATATGAAGCAGAGCTCCTCAGTGATCCTATTTAAGTGCAACCTTGACAACTAGATGGTTGACCGTAAATTCACACTGGGGGTGGCACCCATGTCCCTCATAGACAGGGACAGTCAGTGCTGATCATAGAATCACTCTGCAAACAACCATCCAACTATTGTCAGTTAGGGTACATGGGTTTTGTACATGGTTAGGCTTGTAAAGGCCCTAGGGCCATCAGCCTAGTAACTTCCTATGAACCTATAAGTAGTAATCTATTCTAATTTGTCAGTCTCCCACTTTACATGTCATTTCCAGCTTCCACGGTTTGTAAATGTTAACTTTCAATCCTACAGACAAAGAGGAAATCAATGATATGCCTTGGCCTGTCAATATTTCCTCTTGTTGCTCAGGAGTCCTGTGAGCCCTTTCAATATGCAGCACATCTTCCATAAGGCCTTTCCAACTTGCCAGAAGACTCTGTACAAATTTTTCACAGTTTTTGCCATCCATTCTCTCTGGCACTTTTAGGTGTCTGATATTTTTTATTCAGGCAGAAGACCACAAGCTTCTGCATCAACTTGGCATTCAACAATTTCTTTGATCCTTAGCCTCTAGATTTACTGCTTTATCTGCCAAAGTTGAATTCTGCAGACACAAAAGGGCAATGTCATCAGAACGCATGGACAATACTTTGTCTATTTCTATATTTCTTTAAGCAGCACCCCCCCCCCTTTATATGTTTATCCAATTTTCCATTCTCCTTTTGAAATTTAAGCAAAATCAGTTCCATGGCAGACTGGTCTAGGTCCCCTTTTGTTATTTGGCTTGAGCCACCCACAGGAGCAGTGGTCAGAGGGACTGCTATGCACTAAGGATCAGTTTCACCACTTCTTTCCTTTTCTTTTTTTTTTGGTGCTTTAAATTTCCTTGGCATCCAGTTGGTTTTCCAATCAGGTTTCTTTATAGAGTCACAGTGTCAACAATGAAATCAGCCTTTTACAAACTATTTTATACTATTTTCTTTCCTGTGCAGACTGGAAGATGTCCAATTCCTATTTTACACCATACGAAAATGTATTAGTAATGCATAATGTGGACAAAACAAGAAGGCAGAGAAAATGGGATATGAATACACTGTATTAACAGTGCACATAAGGCTGGAATTAAATCAGAGTTAGAAACACTGATTTTCAGAAATAGTGACACTACCAAGCAATAACATATTGGACAGGTGAGGACTTCAGAGGAGCCTGAGAAATGTTAAAATAGATACCATAAGGAGTGGAAAAGGCAGTGCTATAGTGATTCATTGTAACGCACCTAAAGAGTCATCATTGATGCATTCCCATGCATGAAAATATAATGACTGCAGAGGTCACAGTGACAGGTCTCTGTGCATCAAAGCATCCAAGTAAGGTAAAGCAGGCTCTTATTGCTACGGCAATGAAACACAACATTACTACTTCACAAAGTACTGAAAAACAAAAATAAAAGTGGTCTAATGAGGGGCAGCAGTTCATTAATCACTCAACAGTAGCCAGTATTTTTTCCATTATTCCACAAGGTACCACAATTGGACTAGGTATTTCACAGGAAAGCATGCATTTGATTGAAAGTTTTGATACATATCCAATAACAATTTCAGATCAAGCACCAATAATAACTAAAATAAAAATGCAGGGTAATGAAACAAAAGTGAGAAACTGGCACTTCCCCCACCTGATAGTGAAGAATTTAAGGAATGGGTAGTGGAAATTATTTAGGAGTTATTAGGGAAGATGGACATTTCTTCAGGAAATATAGCTAGGGAGTGGGATAAAATAAAAGTGGAGTTTAAAAAAGGGTAGAAATAAAAGAAAGAGATATGGTTAAGAAGTTACAAGAATTATTTAGAGACTGACAAAGGTTGAAGTATTGCAGAATAGGGGGAATCTCACAGAAGACGAGGAAGAGGCACAACTGCAGTGCTAAAGAAAAAAATAAAGGACCACCTCAATAATATGCATGAGTTTAGAAAGACTGCTGTGTTTTGATTACTCTAGAGTGCAAACGCTTTTAGCACAACAGCGCAGGAAACAGAAAGTAGAAATCTTAGGGAGTCTATAACAAGGAAACTAACCAGGGATCCTGTAGAGGTAGTAGAAATAGTTCAGAATTTTATGAAAATGCGTATAAAACAACAGATAAATGTGGAAATGAAGTTCAAATGAAACTGTTTATGGAAGAATTAAATACGCCAATGTTAGATGTAGATAGGACTCAATTACTAACACACAGGATAGGAGAAGATGAGATAAAATCATGATGTATAACCAATCTACAGGAAAGTCTCCAGGAATAGATGGTATTCCTGTGGAAATTTGGATGTTAGGAGGGAAGAAAGTAATAAAGATCTGGACGGTTTTGCTTAACAGTATTTGAAGAAGGAGAAGCACAAACATCCTGGAAGAAGGCTGTGGTGACTATAATACCTGAAGTTGGTAAAGACCCATCAGATCAGGCTTCATATAGGCTCATTTCAATTATAAACAATGATTATAAAGTCTTTATGCCTATAACAGCTAAAAGAATGGTAAAGGTGATGCCAAAATTGATAAATGTGGATCAATGCAGTTTTGTAGAGGGGAGGTAAACATTTGACAACATTAATAGAACAATGATGACCCAGAAGGAAGCAGAAATGTAAGAAAATAACACTTTTGTTGGAGGATTTTGAAACAGAGAAAGCATTCAACAGAGTAAGTTGAGATTTTATGAGTAGGACAATGGAGGCATTTGCATTCCCTGACAAAATAATATGGTTAATTGGTAAGATATATGATGGATCAGAGGAGAAAATTAAAGTTGGGGGGTCCTTTCTGATAAGTTCTGTTTCAACAGAGGAAACAAGCAGGAGTGTCCTCCTTCCCCTTTATTTGTGTTACAGTTAGAACCATTGGCAAAGAAAATAAGGGACTCGGACACTGAAAGACATAACTGGTATGGTACTCAAGAAAAGTTGGCTTTATTTGCAGATGACATTATTTTGTACCTGATAAAACCAGAAAAAGACATGGAACATTCTGAGACAATTTCAAGTCTTTTTTGGACACAAACATTAAGGCATTAGCTGAAAACTATGTACCCACATATGAATTGGTTTAGCAATAGTCATATATATGGAGACATGATAAAATAAAGTACTTGAGTATATGTTAAAAAAGGTTCTGTTATGGCAGCTAAGGATATGCAGAAAGAGACTAAACAAAAGATAATACAAAAATTGAGAAATGGGAAGCTCTTGTTTATAGATAGCAAGACACAAGCAGTGAAAATGTTTTTAGTTCCTTTAGTTTTATGCACAGATCAGGCATATTTTTATCAACCAAAGGCAAAGCTGTGAATAGCAACTGAGAGCTGAAGGATTTTATCTGGGAGGGGAAGAAGGCAACATACAAGTGAGCAGTTGATCCTTCCAGTAGAACAAGGTGGTTTGGGATTACCTGATTTGAACTGGTATTTCAGAGCTCCACTGTTAAGGCAGTAATGATTATAAAACATGGGAGGGGGTCAAGAAATAAGGAGAGAGTGGGATTTTGGATACAAATCCTTAAGGAGATTAACAATAATCATATAGAATACTATATTCATAAACTAGCATGCAAGATCTAAGCCAACATCATACGTGGGAATGGAGAAAGGAGATTCTGCTGATAGGGATGACTGCAATTAGAGATGCAGAGAATAGGCAAGGGGGGGGGCTGGAATTTACTGGAGAAAAATAGGAAAGGAACCAAGTTATTGGGAGCAAAAAATTAGAGGGGGAAAGGTAATCGAATGAGAAGAGGCCAACATTTCATTTGCACTGCAAGCTAGAGATTGCCTTCCCTATCAAGGATTGATATCAGAGCATAAGCAAAGAGAAAGGAATAGGGGAGTTTTCAGCAGACTCTAGAACAGAACCTGTTGTTAAAAAGGGATAATTAGTAGGCCATATAAAATACTGCAGGATAACTCTAGAACAGAGGAGGTTAGAAAGAACTGGGGAGAGAGAATGGATAAGCAATTCACAAAGAAACAATGGGAGGATACATGTATGGTTCCCAATTATGAAAAACTCCAGAAGATTTAGAAACTTTGCTTGAAGTGTTTCCATAGGTCTTTTTACACCCAAAGAAAACAGATAAGTTTTCCTCAGGTAGATTGCAAATGTCAAAGGTGTGATAAGGAAGAAAGTGATAATTGAGGATATATTTTTTGGAAGTATAATGAGCTGGCAGACTTTACAAACTTCCTGCAAACTACTCTATCATAAGTACTTGGTGAGCAAATTGGTGCAACTAACAAAATGATTCTTTGAGCTATGATACAGAATCTGAACTGCCTAGACAAAGCAAAGCCTTGCGGAGTTTCATTCTGGTGGCTGCCAAAAAAAGCACTTACTAGAAAATGGAAATCAAAGTGAAGCTGGATCTTTAGAAAAGGGTAGAAGCAAACTGCATAAAAAATGGGAATTATGGAAACAATACATGCAAAATAATGTTTTAGAGAAAGAATGAGGTTTAACAGAAGGCAGGATTTAAATGAGCTATGTAACATTTGACTGACACTGACTGAATGGATGATTATGTGGTGTATAATGTTTGCGACTTAAAATGTCAATTTATTTCATTTATGTATATGTTATAAGTGATAATTCAATAAAGATGTTGCTTGATTAAAAAAAAAAGACACTAGCCTAAGTATGAGCTATTTACCGTTTTTGGTTTATGTTCAGCAAGACGAATCAGTCTCCTTTTACAGAAGGCAGAAATGAGCTCAGTTACAGTACATATCCTAAAATTTGGATTGGATTAAAATACTGAGCTAAAGCATCTAGAATACAAGGCAGACCATCATGTCACAGCTTTGTATAATTTTTCTGAATAATTTTACAGGAATAGAAATTGCACAGACTATACACAACAAGTGAAAAGAAACGTACAGGAATATAATTTCTGTGTCTGTTTTATAGCTGCTGTTCCTAAAACTCCTAAACTAGGTGCTTCTTTTACAAAACATAAGGTACATTGATTTATGACATATATAAACTACTGAAGTATTCACAGAACAGGAAACATTCACCCACCCACCCACTTTCACAAAGATCTGGTAACATCTGTGTAGGTTTTCAACCTGCAGAATGTCATAAAATTAAAGTCGTCCAACCAGTGGATCTTGAATTTCATGTTCCTCTTGAAACAGTCTGATGTGTGCGCCTCAGGCACTTTCTTGGTTATGTGCCAAGAATGTTAATCATTCTAATTTGAAACAAAATGTCAGCATTCAATGCTGAAGTCTGCAGTTAGTTGGCTACTGTAAACAAAATGCAGAGATGGATGAGGTACTTACTCACTGTGACGCTTGAGATTTAAAGTCAACCTTTGTATTATAACTGCTGGTCTTCTACTCACCAACATTAGGCCTTATCCATATGTTTTTTTCGAGCTGTCCCACTGGTAATACCTGCTTTGTGCTTCCCCTCTGCCAACATCTAATGGAACGTGCCCCATATAAAAAGAACCTGCCCCATATAAAAATACATTTACCCCCCAAAATTTTCAGCTCTTCTAGCAAGAAATGTGCAACTCACTGTTAAGCTTTAGTGTAATTAAAACAAACAAAAATAAATATAAACAAATTAGAGTAGACGGGCTATAAAGAATATCATCATAACCTAAATTTAAAAGGAAACAGTAAGAATCTACACACTACAATAACATTTCACTCTAATATATATGATTACATCACAAGACTATACTGTCTTACTTCAGGAAGGACTCTTGCAGCAGTATTACATGGATACAGAATAGCAGTGGTGTCCAGATGTGACATATAGGCCACAGAATCCTTTTACACGACACTTAATTTTTTACAGAAGGTTTGTTGATGATGTGTTTTTTATTTGGAGTGGTAGTTTAGATAGATTGATGAGTTTTACTGAATATTTACATGGCACCATGACATTTTTAAAATTTAGCCATCATGTCTCGGACAAAGCAACAGCGTTATTAGATGTTTATGTTAGTTTTGATAATTGTAAGAGAAGTTAGTACAGGTATTTATAGAAAGCCATGTAGGAGAAATGCCCTATTACACAAGACCAGCATGCATCTGAGGCATGTCAGTAAGAATATTCTTAAAGGTCAATTCTTGACAGCTATGCGAATACACAATGATAATGTGCAGTTAGGGTTAACTCTGGATTGTATGAGGAAAGATTTTTTTGGAACAGGGTTATAGTGCTGTAGATGCTGATAATAGTTTAAGAGAGGCTTGGGTCAGTTCATGACACTCAAGAGAGACGATACCACTGTTAGAGCCAGTACTCACTATGATAAAAATAGACTGTTATTAAACTTATTGTAGTAACATTATAGTTACATGTGATATTTTTAAGAAGAATTGGCCACTTCTTCTGGCAAACCCTGACCTCAGGAAAGTTTTGGATGAGAAACCTATGTTTTTTTTTTTTTTTTTTTAGGAATAACTTGTCACTTAAGCAACAATTATGTTAGAAGAGCTTTGAACAAATTCCCCGTGAGCTATCAGAAAGATGTGGCACATTTTGCTGCCAATCTTGTAAAGCCTGTCAGTATATTTGGAATTGTACTATTGCCACGGTGGTACGGTGGTAGTGTTGCTACCTCACAGCAAGAGGTTCTCCCATTCAATTCTCAGCGTGGCTTGGGAGTGCCTTCTGTGTGGAGTCTGTATGTCCTCCTAGCTGTTGGGTAGCGTTCGAAAGACATGCGTGCGTAAATGGGTGTGCCTTCGTTGAAGGTTGGGCATCGAGCTGGCACCTTGGCGTTTCGTAAAAATCCACTGCCAATCATTAGTGGACCGGAGTTCCACTGTGGCGACCCCTTACCGGGAAAAAGCCAAAAGACAAACAACAACAACTTCCTTCTACATCCGCATACTAAGCAAGAGATTAATCTGGACTTTTATGTGGTTTGTAGAACTAAAAATTTAATTTATTATGCTAGTTATACAGCATGTACTGCATTTTATATCGGCAAAACTAATAGAATGTTTACGTATAGAATTTTGGGACACATAGGTGATGTACATAATCATAAAAATACGAATGCCTTAGCAAAGCATGTTGTAGATAGTGGTAATGAACATGGTTTTAAGTTTCTTGTTCTTGAGTTGGTATTTGAGAATATGAGGAGTGGTGACTTCAAATGTAATACTGAAAAGAAGGAAATTAAATTGATATTACTAATGAAGGGTAATGTGCATCCTGTACTGAATGAGTCTGTGCCCCTGAAGCTGATTTTGAAATCTCGGCCGCTTAAACATTAATATACATATGTATTTGAGGTACGTGCGTTTTTGACATTAAAAGTCAAGATTTTAAATAGGTGTGTCACTGCAGAAGTGACACCCTGACCCCATCTGCAAAATGGGAAAAGGAGCTGAAGATAGATGGATGGATGGATGGATGTCGGTTGATATGGTGCCTTTAGATTCATGGCTTTTGATCCCCAGTGGACTGCATTTTTCAACTGTTACATTGCTCTTATTGGATATCATTTTTTTTAATTGTTATAAATGTAATTAGATCTTGTTAAGTCTGTTAATGGTCTGAAGAAGCAGATTTTATCTCCGCAAAAGCACTTACCTGTTTCTACATTTCTGAAAGTTTGTGCATTAGCTAAGGTGACCGGAATCCCTTTTTTATTTGTACAGGCCACTAGTAATTGTGGTGCAATAAATAAAGATAATGAGGTAAAAGACGTTTCACTGAGCAAGCCTGAAGCACTTGGTAAACTGTCTTCAATAAAGACTACAGACATCATTGCAGAATACTGGTAATGGTGTCTCCTGCTTGTTATACTGGACAAAGAAACATGGCAGACAGCTAAAAAGCCATTTTGTATTACAAAGAAGAAATTCAGACTAGATGCAGTAAAAATAAAGCAGGATGGAAGAGCATGGAGAAAGCAACTGCATGCATGCCAGACTGTCGCATGAGGGCATGAAAATGAGAAAACAAGTATGAGTAAATGGAGTGATAACAGCTATAGGGGGTAAAAAGGGCTTACAAACAATGGAAAACTGGGAGTATAAATGGGGCACAGAGTGGTTAACCAGGCAGCCAGGACAGCACAACAAAACTACTGAAGGATATTATCAGAGGGCAAAGTATGGGGAGAAAAATAATCTTCAGGCATGTAAGTGAGAGAATAGAGTACAAGGTAAGAGATTAGTGTCCTAGACAAAGACAGGAGGAATTCTCTGCATACTAGGGTGATAAATGAATTGGCAGGGTTTATGGGGAGGTGCTGGTCAAACTGTAAAGCACATACTTAGGAGTGCCATCACAAGACTGAAGAACAGGTACAGCTGAACAAAAGGGGACAGAAGGTGCAGATCATCAACTACTGGCCAGCATGTTTTGTGATAGCTGGACACATACAGAAAACATTTTGGGGGAGAATGATTTACTAAATGACTCTGGGTAGCAGATAGCTAACATGGGTTTACTTTAATGAAATTGTGGCAGCCAAAGTCTCTCTTTGGCTTATATGATGGAATGACACATTTCAACAAGGGAATGCTAATGAATGTGACAGACTTGCCCTTTAATAAGGTCTTCAATACCATGTCAAACAGAAGGCAGACAGAAATGGGAGAAAGAGAGACAGAGAAAAAATGGAATGGAAACAGGGCCTAAAATGCTGAGGTGTGTAAAACTGATCATCAGACAGGTAGCAGAGTGTAATGTTTACTGAAAGGTCAGTGATTAGTGGGCTACCCACAGAGGTCAATGCTTGCACCAGTACTACTAAAATTGTGTCAGACATAGCTGCTGGGGCAAAAAAAATCAAATTTTAAGTGCTGTAACAGCAGAATAGTATACTGGGCTGATAAGCCTCTCTAAGAAGAATAGTATATTGGGCTGATATAGCCTCTCTAACAAGAATACTATACTGGGCTAATATAGCATCTCTGAGAAGAATAGTGTATATATATATATATATATATATATATATATATATATATATATATATATATACATACATATACATATATATACTGGGTTGATATAGCCTCTCTGTGAAGAGTAGCATACTGGGCTGATATAGCCTAAGAAGAGTATACCAGGCTCATAAAGGGTAGCTGTAGTTCAATGCCAAAAACTACATGGCAATACTCTGTGGCAAGAACTTCCAGGAGGTATTGACGATACAATACATGTATTTGAACAGATCTAGAAAGAGAAGAACTCAATAGTTACAGCCATTCCAAAAATGAACCATGCCTAGCAGTGTCAAAGGTAAATCAGAATCCAGGATGCATAGCTAGGGGAATCAACTCAAGCAATGTAGCAGTCATGGTCTGTGTAGATACCACCTATCAAGTGATGTCAACTCAAGTTAACAAATCATCCCACTGAAGAGAGTAGTGGCAAGGTCATACCCGGCATACTGCTTGCAGTTATGCAACCTATACTTTGGAAATAATATCTGAATTCCTGACATGCTGCAAAAGGACAGCTACAAAAATGATAAAGGGAAGGAAGGCCAGAGTTAATGAAATGCTAAACAAGGTAACTACATAGCATACTAGAGAAGTATGGGTGCAAAAGATGGTTAGGGGCTTGGGGGAAATAAGTTAGGGGGTCAGGAGAGAGGCACTATACTTAAAAACAAGGTAGCAGGGACTTGGAATGCAGCATCATATTTATTACAGCACATTAAGAAGAAAGTTCAGAACAGCATAGAAAAGACAGTTAAGAGCAGATGGAGAAACAGTTTGTGGAGATGGCAGCTGCAGTAAAGTTAGCTGCCACATTTGGGCACACCTGATGGACTGCGATTCTGGTCAGAAACAAGTATATACATAGTTTACCAATTTTTTTTGGAAACTAAATATTAAAATTGTTTCATAAAAGCACTGGAACCAAGTGTACTTATTTTAGAGTTTATAGTGCTAAATGATGAGTTAAAAGGTTTAATAAGAATTATTAGTATAATAGATAAAATGTAAAGTTTGTAAAGTTGATGTTAAATTTTGATGGCAAGGTGATTCTCTTTTGTTTTTATTTATTTATTTTATGGAGTGTTATGCAAGTTTATTTTAATAAAGTTGTACTTTTTTTGTAAACAAAAAAGGTGTGCATGTATGTTTTACATATATGTATATGTGTGTGTATATATATATATATATATATATATATATATATATATATATATATATATATATATATATATATATATATGGGTCTACTACAGTTGATTGAAAACTCACTTGACTGAAAATGAAATTATTAGGACCACTTCACTGAAAGGTCACTTCACTGAAATCTCATTTCATTGAAAGTTATAGATGGCCTTTTCCCCACTGTAGTGCGATTCTGGAGTTAGTATATAAAGTAAGGGGGTGTGGGGGGTGTACCCCCCCCCCCACATATTATAAACATTTTAAACTATACACAGTGATACTTACAAGTGCAATGAATAACTGTTTCTAAAAGAGAATATATAACCAAGATATGTGAGGGTGCTTCAGTTTCACAGAAAGAGAAGCATCGAACAACATGGTTTATCATGAAGGACTCTGAACTGATACTCAGAAGCAATACTCTGCTAAAGGCTACTTTCCTTTTAGACCAGACCAGGCATTCAGCTTGCAGTGTTTAATAAAAGCACAAGGAATGAAAAAGTCACAGGTTCACATATGCTCAAAACAAAAATATTCTTAAAATCTGCAGCAATGTCCAGATGGTGCCTAACAGTATTTTACTGTATTAGTAATGGCAAAAGCAATACAAGAAGAAAATCACTTGCAAGATCTGATTAGTTAAAAGAAGGCCATTTTGCTTTTATTCATTTGTTAACTATAAAACACTAGGTACAAGTGTCTCAAGCAGAGACTAAAGGAATCAAACATACGACCTACACAGTGAAGCTCATTAACAGCTAACAGCTTTAACTCTCTATTCTAAACTGCCAGACATTTTACTAGAAAGTGTGTTGATTAGATTTAACATCTTTGCCTCAGTCCATGCAGCACTCCAGTATCCTCCTGATTTGCAAGGCAGGAGTTTTTCCTCCCTTATTTTCCTACTTTTATTAAGTGTTAAAAGTACTTGAGGATAAAAGATGAATTAGCTTGCAACGTTACCACAGCACTCTAAAAGGTATACTGCAAATCAATGCACGTGGCTCAGAAATCCTACTAGAGGAGGTTATTACTACAAAAGATTGTCTTTTATGAAAATAACAAAAATGCACAGAAGCTTATTCAAATGGGGTTAGTGACAGTTTTTCAATCAAAAAGTATGACTTCCACACCCATGAGACAGCACAAGCCCTGTATAAAAGACAGTGTGCATGCAAAAGATGTTTCAAATGCCAAATTCACTGTAGGAAGATTTTAGCTGCAGTGTCCATGTAGATTTGTGGAACAAACCGGTGCAGGTGACACTTTACATATATGTAATTTAAAGAATAAGGGAAGTTCATCTTATACAGGTGATTGAGTGGCTTTGGAATTGATCAAGTGGTGCCTATAGACACCTTCTACCTAGGGTTAGCAACTGCTACCTAGTGTTACAATCTTTCTCTGTTAACAAGAAATACCTTCTAGCTGAAGATATCCTGGCTTTCTTCAGGAACTGAGCAACTTAGATAAAAATAATGAAGTCCAAAAAGATATGCAAACCACCTAGGCACGAAGGACAGTGGTCTTGAGATTTAAATGAAACTTGTGTCCTTAATGTTTTACACAAGAAATCAGTATAGTAGGACAAGAAATCAACTGTAAAGCACTGAACCGTAGCTGCCACATTGGAGAAATGTGAATTAAGTCTCGCTTTTGGATGGTGAGCAGGCCGGCATAGACTTTAGAATTGCTTTCACACAATGCTTGGTTCTCCAGTCCAATTCTTAAGCCTGAGTGCCTTTTGCATTCTGTATGCATGTTCTGTCCATGTTCATGCGGCTTGTTCTCCATGGTCTCCAGTTTCATCATACATTCCAGAATAATGCCATAAGGTGCAATGTCAATGTTAAATTGGTCCTAGGAGTTATGAACTGTGGCTGTACATTATCTTTAATGGACTGGACGGTGTAAGATTACTTCCTGCCTTGCAACATTTGCCTGATGGAATAGCATACAGCTCTCTTGTGATTCTGAACTAGATAAAGTATAGAAAATGAATGGCTGAATATATGGAAATTCTCTTGGCCTTCAACAATAAATCAGCTGAAATGGCTGAAAGATATAAAACAGGTCACTAGTCTAGAGGAAAAAGGCATTTATGCTCCAGGCTCAAGATTAAGGTTGTAAAGTTCAAAATATGGGGTAGGAACCCAGTCTCGTTTGACACTCTACCTTTGGTGCTCAAGACTGACACTACATGAATTCATAACTGAGCACCAGTAACCCACTAAAACGGTCTTACATGATCTTTGTGCACAATACATAAAATGCCTAGAGGATAAACTTGCAATCCATTAATCATTCCCATCTGTCCAGTACTCCTCTGTAAATAGACTGACCTTTAGTTCCTCCTTGCCTGATCTGAACCACTTGACTGTTAAATGATGTGATCAAAGTGAAGACATCTGACTGCACAAATGCTGCAAAGTATAAAGAAAGGTTGAAAGACCATCATTGGGGACTTTGCCCCTATAGCTCCTGCATGGTGAGCAATAATAAACCTTGAACTTACTACACATCACAACATATATTAGAAACTGTTTTAACTGCCAATTCCCAATGATCAAATTATTCACCTCCCACCGGGGTGACCTTGCTCTTTCTAACTTCTCTTCAAGTACTACTCCTGATATCACTACCTCTTTAATAAAATCCAACCACATGCCAGTTGTTGTTTGTCTTTTTGGCTTTTTGGGCTTTTTCCCAGTAAGGGGTCGCCACAGCGGAACTCTGGTCAGCTAATGATTGCCAGCTCGACGCCCAACCTTCAACAAAGGCATGCCCATTTACGCACGCATGTCTTTCGAACGCTACCCAACCATGGGGAGGACATGCAGACTCCACACAGAAGGCACTCCCAAGCCCAGCCGAGAATCGAACGGGAAAACCTCTTGCTGTGATGTAACAACGCTACCACTATACCACCGTGACCACATGACAGTAATCCCTTAAAAACACACTTTAAAGACCTGATTTTGTAACTACTCCAAAACAAGCTTCCTACCATTTACTGACGTCCCTGACAAACTATAAACAGTGCAACTCTCCTTCTGCCGACCAGCTACCTTCTGAATACCTCCAAAAAGCAGCCAAAGTAATTTCATATCCCATATCCATCCTCATAAACATAACCATTAAGGAAGGAATCATTCCACACATCTGGAAAATCTCCCATATTATCCCCCTTCACAAAGGTGGTAACTCAAATGATTACTCTAACTACCGGCCAATAGCTCTTTTATCTCCCTTAGCAAAAATCATGGAAAAATGCATTCACCAACAACTTTTAAACCATTTAACTCAAAATAACATAATAGCTAAGTGCCAACATGGCTTTAGGCCATCACATTGCACCACTATCGCCCTGTTATCCTTTACAGATGTTATAAATAGAAATCGAAATAACAATAACCTCTCATCTGCACTCTTTATTGACTTCTCAAAAGCTTTTGACATGGTTCACCATACCCTTATCAACATTCTAGAATCCTTTTCCCTTGACTCTCTGGCAATTAAACGGTTCATGTCCTACCTAACCAATAGACAACAAGCAGTTCTCTGGGAAAATAATACATCATCCCTTCTACCAGTCACCCTCGGAGTCCCTCAAGGCTCTATTCTAGGCCCATTCCTATTTTCTCTTTTTATCAATGACCTCCATGTAGCAATCCCACAAGCCACCTGCATTCAATATGCAGATGATTCAACATTAATATGCTCAGCAAGCTCCCTATCTGAACTACATTCTCTGACTCAGAATGTATTCAACACAGTTGAAACATGGTTCACAAAACATTGCCTCCTTCTCCATGCTAAAAAAACCAAGCTCCTTCTCTTTACACCCACTAGTAAGTCCTCCCCTATAGATTTCTCTGTCATTTCAAATAATCGCACAACTATATACCCATGACTCTACCACCAAGCTGTTAGGTATTACTATTGTCAATAACTTTACGTTTGATATCCACATAAATTATACCATAAAAACTGTCAACAGAAAAATAGGCTCCTTATACCGAATCAAAACCTTCCTAACACAAATAGCAAGAACCAAGATTGCACACTCCCATTTAATTTCAACTCTTATATATGCATGTCCCATATACACTAACCTCAAAAAAAATAACCTAGTCAAACTAGCTCATGCCTACAACAACATCGCCAGATTTGCTACTGGCAATCCTTTTAGAACTCACCACTGCTTAAATCTAATGCAGCTAGGCTGGCTTGAATTTCAAAGCCATCTGAAAATCTCCCAACTAACCATTGCCCACAAGATATTTTATCAACCTAACAGCACTCCTATACTTTCTAATCTCATAATCCCCTATAAAAATCTAAACTCCCTACGCTCTTCTAGCAGACCTTTAGCTAGCATAACCAAGACTAACAACACAGCTGGTGATTCCCTGTTTTCTAACACAGTGGGAAAAAACTGGAACCTACTCCCCAACGAACTAACCTCACGTTCTTCCTTGCCTCTCTTTAAACAAAACCTCAAAAGACACCTTAAAACAACCTGGTTATGCCCCTGCAGTAACCCTGACTAACCTTCTGTTTTTTGCTAATATTATTTACACCTCCTACTATGTATTCCCAACTCTAATGCATACTTCTGATGCAGAACAGGAACTGGTGAACACAACAGAACACACTGGTGGAATCTATCCTGTTGATTATCACAAAACATTCTTATTTCAGATTTTTATCATACCCTTTGTTGCTTTTATATCGTGTAAATAATTTAACACACACATTTGTCACTTTTATATTAGTGTAAATACTTTCATCTCCATTTTTTATTCGCTGTTTCTTGTATTTTTTATTGAACTACTTTCAGTTACTATGTATCAACTATAATTTGTATCCTTTGCATTGTATTTCAAATTTCTCATTAAATTTTTACTACTGGAGCTTTTCTCCCCGGGCCTCTACTGAAAATGGAAATATATCCAGTTAGACTAGCCCGGTTAACAAATGTAAAATAAATAAAATAAAGTACCCAGGATCTGATGCTGTTGCATACTTCTCTGAATTCTATTCCTGATGAATCAAGGAGTTTGCTTCTAATCATCATAAGAATAAATGGCAAATTCAAAAAAAGCCAGTATTGTGAAAATCCCATATAAATAAGCTTTACAACAAAAAGGAACTTGAAGCTATCTGTAAGAGTCCCCCCACACAATGCAATATAAAAACAGACTCAAAACTACAATCCTGAAATACACCATAATCAAGGACAAGGTAATGTATGAACTCAGAGCCACTGTAAGGATAACCATGGTTCCTGTTTCACAACTCAAATGATGCCTATAACTGCACTATACTTAACCGATTTCCAGTGAAGTCTCCTACTCTCATCCTAAATCCGGAGACCATTACAGACAAACTCTGTGCTAATTTCATGCCCCACAACCAGCCAGATGTCCCCCACAATCACTCTTCACATCCCTCCCAAAAAGTACCTTGGACTAAGTTATATTTGTATGAACCAAACCCAGAAATACTGCTCTCTAGGATCTGATAATATCCCTATTTATCTGATAGTCACTATCCGGCACTGCTTAGCCAAACCACTAAAAATTCTTCAATTTAATGTAACATGAGTTATGTCCCTAAAATGTGCAGAGTGGTCACAGTGATACCATTATACAAAGGTGGTCACAATACAGACCACACCCCCAAAAAATATGCAATGGTGGATATAAGGTTTGGCATGAGGGTACATGCCCCCTCTTTTTTGTTACTACCATGGCATTAATATTGAGCTTTTATAGGTGTGTTGTTTCTTCTGAGGATCCTGTTTTAAGATCACGGTTCAGACATCACCAGCCACAAAAGAGCCAACTAATGAGAGAATCAACAGGGCCTAAAATGGAGGGGGATGGTACACCACAAAAAAAAACCTGTAGTCATTCTTTGTAAGATGAAAAGGTGCAGAGAGACTAAAAATAAATAAATAAAACATGTAGTATGAGAAGCAAAGGAAAAGCAGCTGGGGTTTAGTGGTACTGATCGAACACTCAACATGGAAAGGAAGAATGTAGAGATCAGCCTATAAGAACAGTCTGAAGCACTGGAGTACATTCATGTGTCACACAGCCATCATACAAGAATGCTCCGTGGTTGGAAGGATTGCAACCTGTAAAGAAATGGACATGTTTAGCAGGTTACAGAGGCAAGTGTTCAGTGCAGTACCTAGCCAGAAGGTATTCCCAGTGACCTTCCTTCCATGATGCAAACTAACTGTAAGGAGTGGCAATGGGATGTAATGCTTAAAAAGCAGCATTTTGTTTATTTATTTTTTAATTTTATAATAGAGATTGTGATACTGGGGTGTTACAGTAATGTATTTCAACTTGCAACTGTATCTGCTATTTCTCCTCTTTTTTTGTGATCACACTTTGGGTGTAATAATCAAAAGTAGTAAGGAGGAATCAGAAATAAAATTTAAATAAAGGTTTGTGAATTATGCATAAACCAAATTGTGTGGTTGTTTCTCTCGGGCTGGTGATTCTTTCAATCTGAATCTAAACTAAAGTTAAAAAAATTAAGATGGTCAGCCAGCTGATGTATAAATGGCCTTGTAAGGAGATGCACGTTTTGTCTCCTAAAATGTTATTCATCCAACAGGTGGATACTGTTCTACTGAACAGATTCTATACTGCAAATGTTTAGAGGCCTTTAAAATGCCACAGCCATTTGAATGATGCACTTAGCGCATGCAAAGACTTGTATAATATTTACTGTCTGAGCTTGTGAATCTTCTTTGGTAAACATAATGTAGTGAATCACGTTGACATTTGCCAGTTTCATTACATGCATGAGAAGTAAAATAATTTATCTCACTGTCATTTAAGATAAACTGTAAACTGACTGGTAAACACTGTATTCATATGATTGAAAGAAGTTTTTTTAGTGCAGAGAAAGAACCCAAGAGTATACTTTAATCAAGAGAAACCTTGCATGTTAATAGGCTTTTTACAAAAATTCAATAATGTTGCTAAGTTGAGGTACATGAGACAAGCATGCAATACAATAACAAAGAATTTCAATAAAGAAAGGGTAAAGTTTAAGCTTACAGAAAATTATATAGATACCTGTGGAAATTCCTAGCCTGATGATATTTGAAAGACGGAAACAAAGATTAGCTTACAAGAGAAACAGGTGGTGATATTTTAGAACTATGCAAAAATAATGATGACAAAAGATGACACATTGGTTGCAGGAGAGAAAATGCGTGATATATATGGGTCAACAGCATGAACAAGTAGATGATATGGGTCAACAGCATGAACAAGTAGATGACAGAATTAGAGACGATCTATACAAGGTAAATACAGCTTAAATATAACTTGATAATATGCTAACTAGATATTGCGAGTTCACCAAATTTAACAGAGAAATAAAGCAGCAAATAATACAAATATGGCAGTGCCAGGGAAGGGCAAAAGCAGCAGAAAGGGACCCAAAACACACTACTAGAGTTAGTTAGATCCCTTAACATTTCATAAATTCAGGCAAAGATTGAAAGGTGTAAAGCAAGAGACATTAATGAAAGAGACACAAAGACAAGAGGGAAAAGTGAACCAAAAGAAGCAGAGTGCAGATAATGCAGTGGACAGTAACCTCACTAAGAGAACTTGTCCAGCCTTAGAAATACTGTGTGCAAAATTCATCGATGAGCAACATTATGTTGAAAACTGATCTCAGACATTAAAGCAGACTATTGTAATTCTAGTAAGAAACACAAAACAAAGCAATGACAGAAGTGCTGAATAAATATAGTGATGCAGAAAGCAACATTTCTGCATAGTGTAGGTAAAAATGATAATACATAAAGGCCTGAGATTACAATAAGCCTATTAATGAAAAGCAGAGAGTGTGAGAAACAGGACTATGAATAGCTACATTAACAAATTATATACAGTAAGCTAAAACTAAAGTGAAAATTGCAAAAGTTTTAAAGAAAAGGTCAGAGTAATTGTGACAAAGGGAAATACTGCCAGCCTAGCTATCTGGGATTGTGTAAATGGTTGTGTCATTTATGAATAGCAACATGATTCATATGCCTGTGTTACAAATATATTAGAACTATTGTATAGACGTTTGCTGAAGAAATATTTTTATACACTACTGTAATTGATTAGATGTATGCATTTTAACAGGAGTTTAACTTGCAAAACTTAAGAATAATTGAGATTAAGTTACTTTATAGCTGGGCCATAAACAAGAGATGTTATCTTTCAGTTTGAGTCAACAGGAGAAAGGATGTCTATGCTAGGGGACTCTCTGTGTTGTATTGTAAGTGTTTTATTGTTATGTCTTCTAGCAGCTGCAAACATCTGAAGGCTATGTACTTTCACAGGGAGTTGCTAGATGCTGCATCAGTGGGGGTTGCTTGTGATGCCTGGGAACTAAAGTCAGGTGACAAAAAGTGATGTCATCCAAGTTAACCCAGCAGTAACATTTGATATTAATTTAGGATTTTGCATTTGTCTTTGACCTGACAGCATCAGCTGGGAAACATCAACTTACCACTCTTGCCTTGCTACTAGGGTACAGTAAATTATTTTAGATATAGTTAGGAATATAGTAAAGATTTGTTTAGATGTTTCTGTATTTATTTGAGACTATCCTGCAATGTTGTTTTAAATATTTCCTGTGATTTTGAACACTGAAGTTACTGTGATGATTTATTGAGTATTTTCTTGTTCATTTATTATTTATTTCTAAATCTAATTAAAACTTTCAATTGTGGCTTGTCTGTTTAGAGATATTTAAGCTCGTAGAGTACTTGCATATCTATTTGGTGACACTGTACAGGACAGTCCTAATACCCTGGCTCTTGGTCAGGCATGTGTATCTTGTGTAGGGCTGGCATTCCACCCACAAATAGTTTTGCTGGCTTGTGTTCACTGAAGAATGGGATAAGATGGTCTCCCCAGTGATCCTGACCCAATTAAAGTGGTAATCGAAAAATGACAGACTGCAAAAACATTGGAAAAAAACACTGCTGTCACTGCATTACTGCCATATGTTAACTTCAACTAGTTTCGTTTTTATGGAAAGTTACTATAAGCGTCACTACATTACGTTACATGCTAGGGCCATTTTAACATTAATGTGAATGATTTTTAATACATGTCGAAAGGTGGGACTTGAACCTATATCATTTATAAAAGAAAGGAGGGATTTAGTGGAATAAACTCTGGTGCCTCACTTCCAGCATATCACTTTCACAAATCCATCAGTCTCCAAACAGGTTTTAAAAATATATTTAGAACTAGCAATAAGGGCTTTTGTATGATGAGATGTAATGGCCAAGCACACATCTATAGTAGGAGCATGTGATTTTCACCATACTATTGTTCCGTGAATACTTGGATTACTATATCTCACAAAGTGAATGGCACTAACAAATAACTGTTAACAGCAAGATTTTTGAAGGTTTCACATTCAGTTTGTGGTTAGTTTTGATGCAGTTTGATTTATAAGAACAGGGGTGAGGGAGCAGGGAGATTTTGTCCATGCTGTCTGACCTGTAGTAATGGTGGTGACAATTTTTCAAAACTGTAGAGTCTGACATCTTCTGTCTAGTTGTACAGCTATAAAGATGAAGCTAGAAAGAAAAGGAGTGCATGGATAAGCTTGCTCCTTTGCAAATGTCCTCCAAAAAAATGCTTTAAATTTGCCATTGTTATGCCTTTTTGGTGAAAACTGACTTTTCAGTGCTGTAGACAAGCTGAAAGAGTCAATTTCATTTTTCATATTTAAATGGTTATTACATATCCTCAGTGGTTGAAGAAGTGAACACTCACTGTAACCTGTCTATTTTCACCCCAAAACACACTGGTGGCTCACAGATGGTTTAGAGCTCAAGTGTGAGAAACTGTCAAGGATGAACAAGAAAGAAAACCCATGAAATGGAGGTGCATGCATTATGTGAATTAGGCTGATGTGCTCCCATTGACCTGTTAAGCCATTGTATTGCTCTCAATGAGAATCCAATCTGAAGTTTTAAGATTACATAAAAATCTGTCATCTGATCTGTGAGTGCCTTTGTAATAAAGTGCATTTCTGCTGGAAACTTGAGTATCCATTAAAAAAGACTATTCTGGTGAATCCATCTTATTCCTGTAGATATTTTTTACATACTTGTATAAAAGCCATACCCTTCTGTTCAGTGCTCCAAAATATGCATACACTCAAATTATATTTACTGTTTGTTTTTGTGATCTGCTCTAATAACTACATGAACCAAACTTCAATGATTTACAGGGAAATTTGACACCAGCTCCACTGGTCACAGACACCAGTAATTTTCAAACATCCATTATGAGTTAGCAGCTGTGGAAACAACAAGTCATATGTTTTTCTCCAGATCAGGCTACCACAGGCACTAATGTGATGGCAGGTCTGACAGTTTGTTTTGTTTATTTAATCTGTATATGGCAACACAACGTTATTCCTGTTGTTTTACAGGGATTCAAATAAAGCTCCAACTTTTTACTCTATATGCAAGTAATACTAGGAACCACAAATTCAACCCAAACTTCAAAGTGCGGGGATCAGCTTCTGATATGCAAATTTGATTCCTTATGTCAACCAGTACAGCAATCTAATCCCAATTTATAGATCAAGCTAATCTGTTTATGAAAAATACTATAGGTGTAGTTAAAAGACAACTTGTTTGTTCTTTTAAAGTACAGTTGTATAAGAACTTACTATAATAATAGGCACGTGACTGTCACTGTTGCACTATTAACTGATGAGATATCCTGCCAAGGATAGCCATATGTCTGGCGAACACTGAAGCCTGGATACCCTCCTTTTAACCCATACATATGACCTCAACCCATCAGAGCCAGACGTACATAAAGGATGTACAGACAGGGAGTACGTCAGGGCTTTCAAGGAGATGAAGCAGAAGCTGAGACAACTATAAAAACATGTTCAAGTAAAAAAAAAAAAAAAAAGGTAAAAAACAAAACAAAGAGCCTACCTCAGTTTAACAAAAAGGAAAAGGGGGAAGGAAGGAAGTATGCAATACTTAATCAGTTGGACAGCTATTGTTATGGCAAGCTTGCCATATGTCTTCCCTGATCACAGATTCCCAAAACTGTCTAAAAATTAGGGTGGAAGACACCTGAACAAGGTTATGATCTAAAAAAAATAAAAACAAGTGAAAATGACCTAGCAAACCTGCTCTAGTCCTAAGGAAAACATCAGTCTTGTAATGTTTTGTAAAAGTAACTGCTTCAAAAAAAATAAATAAATAATAGCCGATCTGTAATCCAGACCCCTGAAGAAAGTCCCTGCTGGAGCAGCAGCAGCTCTAGTAGACTGTGCTTTATCGGGAGATGGAAGCTGTTCACCATGAAAACAGCAACGTAAAGAAACAGCCTTGGATAGCCAATTAGAAACTGTTTGCTTGGAAACAGGAGCATCAAATATTTAGCCTTGGAAAGAGAAAAAAAGCTGATCAGGCTGACAAATGTGGCACTATTCATCCAAATAACATCTGAGATGCATACACTTCCAAGGAGTACAGGATCCCCTCCCATTTATTCTGAGGTGAAGGAAAAAAAAGGCAGGCAAGTTATTGAGCTGTCCTTTAATTACACCAATAACAACTTTAGCCATAAAAGAAGGATGAGTACACAGAGTAGGATATTCTCATGGAAAAATGAGAAAATAATGAATAGCCACCAAGGCTTGCAATGCTAAAACCCCTTTAAACATGAGTGAAAGCCACTAACAGCACTGTTTTTGAAGTAGAAAACGTAACAAAATCAGAAGCACCAGAGATATGGTAAGCTTTTCTAGGGCATAGTTAAGTCCCAAGAAGGAGGGATGGCCTTTCATGGTGGTCATACTTATTGATTTGGCCTAAAATCAATAAGTAAGTGGTAGATCTCAAGGTAGGCAAGCAGAGATGGTTGACAGATGTGCTTTAAAAGAAGAGGATACCAGCCAGGCAGTGAACAGCCTGCAGACATATGCTAGATTATTAGGAATATCAATTTAATAAGAGTCGTGATTCTTTCTTTGGCACCAAAACAAAATCTCTCCCATTGAGAGAGACAATTTCCTTGTATTTGGATTTCTAGCCTCTTGTAAAAAGCCATGTTCTCAAAAAAATGGTGCCTAAAAGGAAAGAAAAATTATATCAGCCAAAGTCATATTCAAAGTCTGGAGACTGGGGTGAATTAAAGAGCTTCTGTTCTGTGCCTGTCCATCTTGTTTGGTAACTAATGATGGACTGCCTCAGGACAGATGACAGGAGGAGGAACCAGAGTTGCCTGGGCCAAAAGGGAGTAACCAAAAACATTTTGTTTCCTTCTTGATCTTTAGAAGGAATTTTGGAATTAAAGTGAAAGGAAAACAAACACACCACCTTTTACAAGAAAGGTCATGGCGTTTCTCCTGCATGCAAAATGGCATGGTAGTCTTGAACAAAACAGACTGGGCAGTCTGTTGTGTATGCAGGCAAATCAATCTGCGGAGCACCCCACTGATGGACAATATGCAGAAATACCTCTCTGTTTAACATCCATTCATGAGAGTCTGCTCTAGATCTTCTCAAAATGTATGCTACTGTATTTCTTCCTGAGGGTATGCCTGTATCCAGGAAACAGATTTGGTGTTGAATTGCTATTTCCCAAGCTATCAAAGCCAACCTGCAGAGGTGATGGGGCTTGTTGTCCCCCCACTAGTTGATAACCCATACAACTGTAGTGATGCTGCACCCCATGCCAGATTTAATGCATATGTGAACATACCTTGGTAAGGGGAAGGAACCAGAAAGGGTACTCCTGGATTACGTGTAATCTGGTTCATCCATCATGAAGTTCTTTCTTGATGAAGGACAAGAGAGGAATTTGGAGGGTTAATGGAGGCAATGTTGAGTGCAGAAAGACTTCCAGAGAACACTGAAGTTTGAAGTAAGGAATCATAGAAATAACTGATCCCATGTAACTCAAAGCTTTGACTAGGTCATATCCAATGAAGATTGTGAAAATAAACCATCAGGAAAAGAACCCTGTTGCCTAGAGGAAAAGCAGTCACTGGCATTTAATTCTGCATTTCAGGAAAATCTGATCCCGAGATGGAACAAAGACTTCTTCAGGTTCAGAATGCACCACAGATTGTCCAGAAAGTCCATAATAAATTGCAAATGAGTCAGATGAAGCTCTTGAGTAGGAGCTTAAATAAGAAGATGGTTTAGATAAGGAAAGATCTGAATAGCTCAAAGCCTATAGAAGGCAACACCAGCAAGGCACTTTATAAATACCCTTGCATCAATGGAAAGACCAAAGGGTAAAGCAGAAAACTGAAACTTAGATGAAGATGCACAAAAATCTAAGATTTTTTTGTACTGAAAAGGACTAGGAATGTGAAGACAGGTGTCCATTTAATCAACAAGCTTTCTTGGTGACTTTGGATTTATCATTGGATGTAAGGGCGCAATAGTAAACATCCTGAAACTTTGGACTTTGAGAACAAAGTGTCAAGGAAAGAAAGATCCAAAATAAGTCTCCACATGTCCTTCTTTCTGGGAATCAGAGACATTGGGTACAAATTTGTTTTCTCCAAGAGTGCAAAGACAAATTCTACTGTCTGCAGGGAGAAGAGGTCTCAAAGAAAATGAAGAATGAGATGAATCTGGCTTGGTGGTGGGGGGGCAGGAAATCCAAGAGAAAGCCTTCCAAGACATTCTATAGCAGGACCCATTTTTACAACATTAATTGCCAAACTGGCAGAGAGGGAAGGTTTTTTGAGATAAAGGAAGCTGAGAAAGGTAGAGGTAGGATGGATTTGGAAGAGGAGATAGATAATCATAAAGCAGGCGATTTGTCTAGAAAGAAAGGTTTAGAACCCCTGGACCTCTGCTGAGACTGTCCCTAAACATCTTCTACATGGTGTCTTACACTTTTGAGAATATTTTTGAAAACTTTTGATGTTTGCAAATAAAAGATCCAGCCTTAAGAAGGATAATTTTAAAGAAGAAAGATTTGTTTAAGGCCCTGCATGACCTTACACTTCTGCAAGGTCTTGAAAAGTCCTGCAGCTGCAGAATCAAAATGCTTGCCTATCCAATAGACAGTCAAGCAGCTTAGCTTTGACACCTTCAGATAAAAGCTGAAGTCTAAGCCAGGAAAACTTATGAAGAATTAAACCAGTGGCCACAACCCTGGAAGAGACATCTGCAACAACATAACTACACTTAACAGAACAGCCACTTGGGAAACAGAGTTGAGAAGAGAGTGCGCGGGAGACACAGCTTCTGAATCATCAAAATCATACAGCACCTTACTCAGGGTACCCTGAATAGATGAAAGGTACCCAATCACAGCAGTTTAGTAATTAATAGCTCTAAAAGCTAAAATGGCAGAAGTATACATTTTTTGTCATATCTATGACTCTGTTGTATACAAGACATTGAAAGACAGGAACTTAGAAGGCTTTTGAGTGTAAAGAGTAATCACAGATGGATCAGAAGGAGGGTTAATGTACAAGAACTTAACAGAATCCAGCACCTTGTTAAACCGGTCAGGATTTTTAGGAGATGGTGGCTGAGATTCTGGACTAAGGGAAACAGTGAAGAAAGCATCCAACAAAGCTTCTAAAACAGGAGGAATGGTTGTAGGCTTAGATACACCCATTTCCAGCAGAGCACAATACCTCATCAGCAGAAGAGACAACTGAAAACCTTCCCATGGATAATGCTGCATCATGACAATGGTGTCCCCAAAGGAAAGCTCTTACATAGCAGAATCAGAAGATAAAGTATCTTCATAATCTGAAGCATAGGTTAAAGGAGAATGAATATGGGGAAAAATAGGCCAAGTAATCATCTTCATTTGAATCAGACTCCTCCTCTTATTCTTCCATTTGACTTTTGAGGGGAAAGGAGAAGAAAGAAGAGAAACAGCAAGAGCACAAGAGAAGGTGGTTTTAAAGATATTGCTTAAAAAGGCCCTGGGTAAACCCTGCCATTCCCTAGCAGACTGAGGAGAAACTGTATGGCTAGTCTTCTGTTTCTTCTTACATACAATGTCTGCCCCCATCAAATGAGAAGGTTCTAAGCTCTGACATACCTCAGTCGAGGAAATGTAAACTTCTTCCCTGACTATGATTTGAGGTATGCCATCTGGTCTCTCTCTGACATAAGCCACACCCCCCTCTGCCATAGTGAATAATTGATCAGATGTGATGGGCATGCAATACAGCTGCACCATACTGGCCTCTAACTAGATTGCAATAAAGGAGCAGAATCAGATAGATGGTCCAGAGTCTTATCAAGGGACAGGACAGTTATATCCAGGTCTGATCAGCAAAAAAAAAAAAAAAAAAAAAAAAAAACTTCTTCAGCATTGAAGGGAGGTCAGCTATTGAAGGTTTAGATGCCATCTTATCTTGCTCAAGCACTAGGTTTCTGATTCTCCAGATACATTTTCAAAGACGACAGATGACTACATAAGGATTTGGGAAGAAGTGCCTGACAAATAGAATAATCCATATATTCATGTTTAGCATCCAGACAAAGCAAACATTTAGTCTGGTGGTCCATGTGAGGACTCTGACTCCCACAATCACATGTCCCTCTCTTAGAATATGTACAAAACCTATGAAGTACAAAAAAACAGAAAAGAGGAGGGTCCTCAACAGGGATACTTATCTGCTCAACAGCTGAGGAAGACACATAAATCATATGGCTAACAGACCAATGGAAACAGTTCAGTACATGGCTGACAAGTAGAAAAGGTGCTTTACAGTCACATTCCTTATGTGCATCTGGCTCCGTTGAGGTGGGATAATATTTCAGACATGCTGTGCAATGGGAGGGCGCTTAGGCTTTGGCATACTGGCCAGATGCACTGAGATCCTTGGCAGCATATACCATCAGTTAATATTGCAGCAGTGATCATGGAAGGACATCTTTAGGTAGTATTTCACCCCTAACATCAAATTCAAAACTTATATCATTATATCCTCTCAAGATAGCTCAAAGAAAATAAAAACAAGATACTATGAGATAGGCATATATGTTAAAGATAAGTCCTCAAAAATACACCACTACTACCATAACCAACATGGGATAGCAGTTTACCAAAAATAAACTTTCAGTCAAATAGTACTTGCCAAAAACATGAAGTTACAGCTCTGTAATCAGCTGAACAAACTTGCTTACCTGGTAATGGTTCATATGTTTAGATTGCTGTGCTGTGTCAAGAGCATATAAAGCTGACAGTGTGGCTTTAAGTAGTACCATTATGCATATGTGGAACTTGTTGCAACCCACCTGCCACTACCATGAAGGAATTGAGAAGCAGAATAAAATAAAACTACTTGCCTGAAATTCTACTGTGTTATGGTACTTATTCCACCATAATGTCCAGTTCTATCTGTTCTACCTCTACACTTCTCTGAACCTTCAGCCATGTTTCCAACACTCATCTACCTCCTTATCTGATCCTCTCACTCAAACCAATGAAGTGATTGTTGAGCTCATGTCGCTATAACCATGACAAAGAATGATATGGTCTTGACACAACACCAGTGAGCTGGGCTCAAGTGCATCTTTGGAACATTTTTTTTTTTTTTTTTTAATTGTAGTACTTGTTTAGGTGTAGCCTTGTGATCATAAATGTAAACCATTTGTTTACATCTGCAATTATTGTAGTTCAATCCTCAAACAATTTCATCTTTGATCTAGGACTGAAAAGTTGGATTAGATGAATCATATGACAGAATCAAAATTGCTGGGAGAAATATTAAGAACCTCAGATATGCAGATGATACCACACCAATAACTGAAAGTGAGCTGTACAGACTGTTGATGAAGGTGAAAACAGAAAAGGTAAAAGCTGTCTTTTTGCTCCACAAAAAAAATAAATAAAATTATGTCATCTAGTCCTATCAACTATTTGCAAACAGATGAGGAAGATGTGAGGCAGTGACATTTTTCATGGCCTCAAAGATGGTGACTGCGGTCGTGAATTTGAATGACCCTTGCTTTTTGGAAGGAAAGAGCTGTCAATGACTGATTTTCAAGGATCATGCAGTTTAATATGAGGTATGACTTGCTATACAAGGACAAAATGTAAATGCTTTATTAGTCTGGTCCCCATTAGTAATTGTACAAAGTTGGATATAATTTTCAAAAAGACTGAAGTCCATACAGATAGATATACAGACATGCATATACAGACATACTTACACAAAACACACACACACTATATACATATAAACATAGACATGTACATATACACGCATATGGGCATCTGAGTGCCTGCCACAGTAGGACTGTTGCATTCATTGAGAGTCAATGGACAGTAAAATATACAGAGATTCTGGACTCACTGAAACTTCTAAAGTAATTGTTTTACCATGAGAAGTTCCCCGCCAACCCTAGATGGTTGTAGCCTGTACACTCACACCCCTTCAAGCTGCATGCATGTACTAATCCTAAGATTGCACAGCAGTGAAGGTATGGGAAACTCGTTCCTTTTACACTGTTCTGCAATGAGACAGAACAGCAGTAGCAACACATTTTGCAAGCAATCCTGAAAACAGCACAGATCACAGCTACCAATATCCCTAAACCTCCAAGCCCCATAACACTGCAATTATTACACCATAGTTTAAAAAAAATCACTGAAATAGTAATTTGATAATATGTGACCATCATTAGCGGACCGGAGTTCCGCTGTGGTGACCCCTAACCGGGAAAAGCCAAAAGATGCAACAACTACTGTTGTAGTGTCTTTTGTGTGGTTGTGTGACCATGGAGATTGTATATTTAAGCAAGGAAGCAAAAAAAAAAAAAAAAAAAACTCGCAATGGCATACAGAATGATTTGATGCTTTAAACACTTTTTAAAGTACTTTTCGCCTTTTGCTATTTTCTGGCAATTGTGATTCAACAAAGTGTGTTTTCAGGCATTTGGCTAAATGTTTTTGTGATTAAGCCAAGTGTGAATTATACCAAATGTCATAGATCCATACACACACAAACACACACACACACACACACACACACACACACACACACACACACACACACACACACACACAGGCAAGTTCACCATTCCAAAAAAGTAACTTTCATATGGACCCATTCTATCAACATCAACACACTGACACCTGATCTGTTAATAAACAAAATATATACTTATTTCCTGAACTGCACAACAGTGCAGGTAGGTGGAAACCACCTTAGCCAACTGTTCTATGACTTTTGCCGTATCAGAAAACTCCACAATGTATATTACAGTCCATAAGCAGCACACACTTCATTCCAATTCACCCATTTAACATAAAACAAAGCTTAATTACACACCTTAACACAACCTTTTTCTGACACAATCATAAATATTTATTAACTTTATTGTCTAGGTTGGTGGGATGGTTCTCAAAAAACATTTTTAAAACATGATCCTGACTAAATAGGTAGTTACAAATTTCACATTCTATTACCACTAACACTGCACCATATATTAAAATACTGAGACAAGGATACTTGATGTGAATAAAAAAAATGAAAAAAAATAAAAATAAAAAAATAAATCACATAAATCACCCACTCGCTCTCTCATTAACTACACAGGACATTGAGTGAAACCTTTATATACATATATTTGTAAAGACAAACCCACATACATGTATAAATGTCTTGGCACACACAATATATAAAAAGATAAGCATTTTGGGAAACATTAGGTTAAACATTTTAGCAATCACAACTATTAAAAAGTTTGTTCAGTATCTAGACATGATGAGGTATAAAACTGCCTATATTGAATTTTGCCATTAATTCAAGATCCAATGACCTAGGCTGCTTAACTCTGTTAGGTTTTTAGAGGCCACTTTGCCCACTCCAGAGTACAATGTTCAGGTTATTCAGGACTTTGGGGAAAATGTTTAAGATACAGAAAATACTCTAATGTGATCCATGAAATGGCTACGAATGGACAGCACAAAAAGGCCACTCCAGCCTGTGCCATCTGCTACTGTCCTGCATGTATGATGACCTTTGTACCTTTTTTAAAGAGTAGTGAGCCTGATGTCAAATCAATGGCAGTACACCAACCTAGTAAAAAGATGTCACACTTTGAGAAGACAAACTGTGTCTAGCCAAAGATCACAAAATGTCCAGGACATATACAATTGTGTTAACACAGTCTACAGTGACTTATTCTGTGCATTTTATCACACAAATTATTCCATCTTCAAGACAAAATTAGTGGGCTGTTTAGAAGACATTTAATTCCTGTCAGTGTTTCAGGCACAATGGATGACTGAATCCTTGTAACAAATACATTTCTACTAAATCTACCTTTGAAAGGCTATCTTAATGAATTGACCCCAATAAAATATGCATCAATACCCCAAAAAAGTGGCTACACCAAATTCTAACTTCCACTATTTGCACTTTTTTTTTTGTATTTGAATATATGTTTATTTCACTGTGAATGATATATAAAGAGAACTATTTAACCAATTATTCTCTACACTTGCACTGGTAAAAAAAAATATCAGTCAAAACAATTGTTTCCACGTTGTTCTGTTTTAAAATAATATCTCTTTTTGTTGCTTTGGGAAGTACACTCAATATTAAACAATATTCATTTGCATGACTTCGCTGTTAAACTTACTACTTGCTATCAACTCGTTTTTGATGCATGCTATTTGACTTGCTGTCCTCAATTACATGCTATTACTCTATGCAACTGTCATACAGAAATGTGGATACAATTCATTGTCAATTTATGCATTAATCATATTTAATTTGTATGCAACTCATTTTCAACCTATGCATTAGATATACATAATTTATAGACATTTCATTTTCAAGCTATGCAAAGTGCTATCCCTTAAAAACTATTAATGCAATTCTGGATGGTCTTGTGGCCTAGATTACTACTGTAAAGGTTCTCAGCACCACCCCACTTACTGGTTAACAAGTTAGTAAAACAAAAATAAGTAGGTCAGGAAATAGAACACGGTGATATTACATTTAGTAAAGCTACAAGAGTTACACAGAGCATTGATAAACTAGTGATGCTACTCTAAACATCGTAGAGATGGAGACGCAAATAAATATGTTTATTGCATTTTCTTGGCCACCTAATTTTCAGTAAGCTCATTTCATGGGGCGGGGGGGGGGGCTGGAAGGTATAGCTTCAGTGCTTCAACAAAGCAAAGGCATTCACAGGATTAGTTTACTACTGAACACAAAGATTAAGGAAATAATCCACCAGACTCGTTTACATAAACTTCACCAACCCATGCAGGTTCAAAAGATTATGTAATGGCAATGTAGTTGGCATAGCATACTTACTATGGAACAGGTACAGACAACTCCACACCTGATACAGTGTTACCACATCTTTAACTCGGTGATCATTCTGTTCAATAGCAAGGAAATGACACCAACTTCACTAGGATTTGTCATGTATTATAGCAAAGAGACAGTAACGGGCTGGTGAGAAGAGTGATCTGAGATTGACAGAGGTCATATCCCCACAAAATGGGGAGTGAGATATGGAAAAAACTTTAATAGTGTCAAGAAGAATTTAAACAAGATTGGGTGTCAGAGGTTGAAGCACTGGAGATAAACATTTGGTTCCCATTTTTGTGTAGTGTTACAAGCTGTCATCTTATGGCTGCCAGATTGAAAAACACTGACAGCCATCAATGGTAAAGAGCAAGAGATGTGACTTGTGCACACTAACGCAGACACTGCAGTACCTCAGAGAACTCCTTACTTTGTAGTACAGCAATCTCAGAGTTAGCAAGTTTAAGGAGGGTTAAGGGCGGCAGGAGGCTTTGCCCCTGCAAATCTATAACTAAAACTTCAGCTTGGCAAGCTAAGAACTTGGTTATATTCAACTGGACGTATAAGAGAATTTAAGTACCTTTTTATGCACTTTTTCTTTTAAAAAATACAGTATTTAAATTGATTTAAACTGTGTATGAAGGAGTGTTGAAGGAATTTTTAACTGGTTATTCTGCTCTTCAGTAACTTGAACTAAAAGCTAGTGTTGGCTGAATTTTGTTATTTGCTAGTAATTACAGGTGTGGGGGTAGCCACATTCAGTGATTTCCTGTCCTTGCATATTTAAACTGGTGCATGTGAAATAATTCCTGCTTTAAAACTTCAGCTTGGCAAGCTAAGAACTTGGTTATATTCAACTGGACGTATAAGAGAATTTAAGTACCTTTTATGCACTTTTTCTTTTAAAAAATACAGTATTTAAATTGATTTAAACTGTGTATGAAGGAGTGTTGAAGGAATTTTTAACTGGTTATTCTGCTCTTCAGTAACTTGAACTAAAAGCTAGTGTTGGCTGAATTTTGTTATTTGCTAGTAATTACAGGTGTGGGGGTAGCCACATTCAGTGATTTCCTGTCCTTGCATATTTAAACTGGTGCATGTGAAATAATTCCTGCTTTAAAACTTCAGCTTGGCAAGCTAAGAACTTGGTTATATTCAACTGGACGTATAAGAGAATTTAAGTACCTTTTTATGCATATACAGTATTTAAATTGATTTAAACTGTGTATGAAGGAGTGTTGAAGGAATTTTTAACTGGTTATTCTGCTCTTCAGTAACTTGAACTAAAAGCTAGTGTTGGCTGAATTTTGTTATTTGCTAGTAATTACAGGTGTGGGGGTAGCCACATTCAGTGATTTCCTGTCCTTGCATATTTAAACTGGTGCATGTGAAATAATTCCTGCTTTAAAACTTCAGCTTGGCAAGCTAAGAACTTGGTTATATTCAACTGGACGTATAAGAGAATTTAAGTACCTTTTTATGCACTTTTTCTTTTAAAAAATACAGTATTTAAATTGATTTAAACTGTGTATGAAGGAGTGTTGAAGGAATTTTTAACTGGTTATTCTGCTCTTCAGTAACTTGAACTAAAAGCTAGTGTTGGCTGAATTTTGTTATTTGCTAGTAATTACAGGTGTGGGGTAGCCACATTCAGTGATTTCCTGTCCTTGCATATTTAAACTGGTGCATGTGAAATAATTCCTGCTTTAAAACTTCAGCTTGGCAAGCTAAGAACTTGGTTATATTCAACTGGACGTATAAGAGAATTTAAGTACCTTTTATGCACTTTTTCTTTTAAAAAATACAGTATTTAAATTGATTTAAACTGTGTATGAAGGAGTGTTGAAGGAATTTTAACTGGTTATTCTGCTCTTCAGTAACTTGAACTAAAAGCTAGTGTTGGCTGAATTTTGTTATTTGCTAGTAATTACAGGTGTGGGGGTAGCCACATTCAGTGATTTCCTGTCCTTGCATATTTAAACTGGTGCATGTGAAATAATTCCTGCTTTAAAACTTCAGCTTGGCAAGCTAAGAACTTGGTTATATTCAACTGGACGTATAAGAGAATTTAAGTACCTTTTATGCACTTTTTCTTTTAAAAATACAGTATTTAAATTGATTTAAACTGTGTATGAAGGAGTGTTGAAGGAATTTTTAACTGGTTATTCTGCTCTTCAGTAACTTGAACTAAAAGCTAGTGTTGGCTGAATTTTGTTATTTGCTAGTAATTACAGGTGTGGGGGTAGCCACATTCAGTGATTTCCTGTCCTTGCATATTTAAACTGGTGCATGTGAAATAATTCCTGCTTTAAAACTTCAGCTTGGCAAGCTAAGAACTTGGTTATATTCAACTGGACGTATAAGAGAATTTAAGTACCTTTTATGCACTTTTCTTTTAAAAATACAGTATTTAAATTGATTTAAACTGTGTATGAAGGAGTGTTGAAGGAATTTTTAACTGGTTATTCTGCTCTTCAGTAACTTGAACTAAAAGCTAGTGTTGGCTGAATTTTGTTATTTGCTAGTAATTACAGGTGTGGGGGTAGCCACATTCAGTGATTTCCTGTCCTTGCATATTTAAACTGGTGCATGTGAAATAATTCCTGCTTTAAAACTTCAGCTTGGCAAGCTAAGAACTTGGTTATATTCAACTGGACGTATAAGAGAATTTAAGTACCTTTTATGCACTTTTTCTTTTAAAAATACAGTATTTAAATTGATTTAAACTGTGTATGAAGGAGTGTTGAAGGAATTTTTAACTGGTTATTCTGCTCTTCAGTAACTTGAACTAAAAGCTAGTGTTGGCTGAATTTTGTTATTTGCTAGTAATTACAGGTGTGGGGGTAGCCACATTCAGTGATTTCCTGTCCTTGCATATTTAAACTGGTGCATGTGAAATAATTCCTGCTTTAAAACTTCAGCTTGGCAAGCTAAGAACTTGGTTATATTCAACTGGACGTATAAGAGAATTTAAGTACCTTTTTATGCACTTTTTCTTTTAAAAAATACAGTATTTAAATTGATTTAAACTGTGTATGAAGGAGTGTTGAAGGAATTTTTAACTGGTTATTCTGCTCTTCAGTAACTTGAACTAAAAGCTAGTGTTGGCTGAATTTTGTTATTTGCTAGTAATTACAGGTGTGGGGGTAGCCACATTCAGTGATTTCCTGTCCTTGCATATTTAAACTGGTGCATGTGAAATAATTCCTGCTTTAAAACTTCAGCTTGGCAAGCTAAGAACTTGGTTATATTCAACTGGACGTATAAGAGAATTTAAGTACCTTTTTATGCACTTTTTCTTTTAAAAATACAGTATTTAAATTGATTTAAACTGTGTATGAAGGAGTGTTGAAGGAATTTTTAACTGGTTATTCTGCTCTTCAGTAACTTGAACTAAAAGCTAGTGTTGGCTGAATTTTGTTATTTGCTAGTAATTACAGGTGTGGGGGTAGCCACATTCAGTGATTTCCTGTCCTTGCATATTTAAACTGGTGCATGTGAAATAATTCCTGCTTTAAAACTTCAGCTTGGCAAGCTAAGAACTTGGTTATATTCAACTGGACGTATAAGAGAATTTAAGTACCTGTTTATGCACTTTTTCTTTAAAAAATACAGTATTTAAATTGATTTAAACTGTGTATGAAGGAGTGTTGAAGGAATTTTTAACTGGTTATTCTGCTCTTCAGTGACTTGAACTAAAAGCTAGTGTTGGCTGAATTTTGTTATTTGCTAGTAATTACAGGTGTGGGGGTAGCCACATTCAGTGATTTCCTGTCCTTGCATATTTAAACTGGTGCATGTGAAATAATTCCTGCTTTAAAACTTCAGCTTGGCAAGCTAAGAACTTGGTTATATTCAACTGGACGTATAAGAGAATTTAAGTACCTTTTTATGCACTTTTTCTTTTAAAAATACAGTATTTAAATTGATTTAAACTGTGTATGAAGGAGTGTTGAAGGAATTTTTAACTGGTTATTCTGCTCTTCAGTAACTTGAACTAAAAGCTAGTGTTGGCTGAATTTTGTTATTTGCTAGTAATTACAGGTGTGGGGGTAGCCACATTCAGTGATTTCCTGTCCTTGCATATTTAAACTGGTGCATGTGAAATAATTCCTGCTTTAAAACTTCAGCTTGGCAAGCTAAGAACTTGGTTATATTCAACTGGACGTATAAGAGAATTTAAGTACCTTTTATGCACTTTTTCTTTTAAAAAATACAGTATTTAAATTGATTTAAACTGTGTATGAAGGAGTGTTGAAGGAATTTTTAACTGGTTATTCTGCTCTTCAGTAACTTGAACTAAAAGCTAGTGTTGGCTGAATTTTGTTATTTGCTAGTAATTACAGGTGTGGGGGTAGCCACATTCAGTGATTTCCTGTCCTTGCATATTTAAACTGGTGCATGTGAAATAATTCCTGCTTTAAAACTTCAGCTTGGCAAGCTAAGAACTTGGTTATATTCAACTGGACGTATAAGAGAATTTAAGTACCTTTTTATGCACTTTTTCTTTTAAAAAATACAGTATTTAATTGATTTAATCTGTGTATGAAGGAGTGTTGAAGGAATTTTTAACTGAAGTTATTCTGCTCTTCAGTAGTGGCATTGAAACTGCCCGCCCCTCAGCCTGCCTCTGGGCCCATCTCATTTGCTCACTCAACTGAGTGCAGTGAGATCATATTCTGATTTCAGGCACTCCTACTGTGTACAAAGAGAGCATCTGGGAAATAGAAAAAAAAAAAAATTAAGCTTATTTCCTGCCTTTCTTGTTAAGTGGTACAGACTATTTGTAGGCTTCTGAGCCCCCAAGCCCTTCTGTGTTTGAGGGAAGCCTTCTAGCTTTTTTTTTTCTTGTAACTAGCCAGTTTTCTAGTTTCAGCACTCAAATCTGTTTCTTTGATCTCAGCACTTGTTCAGAAAAAAAAAAAAAAAAAAAAAAAATTTCATCTGCTTTTACTGTACTTGTGTTTTTACCTACTTCTTTTTCTTTTGCATCATCTTAAAATACTCAATTGTATTTATTACTGCTTGGTGTAACTCATTCTAAGCCTTTTGGTTTAAACACTTGGGCTTCGGACCAGTTAGTTGTTTTGCACTGAGAGGTTTGTTGTCTGCACTGTTGTGGCAGAACAGGTAGCTTACATCCTTCTAGGTTGAGAACTGCTGATTGAGGGCTCAGTGTCTGTTATTCTAAAAGTGTATTAATTCTGGTTTAAGCACTTGGGCTTTCAAGCCAGTTATTTTACATTAAGAGGGTTCGTGGTCTGCACTCTTGTGGGAGGAGAGGCTGGACTCTGCCCTTCTGAGCTGGGAATTTCTGGTTAAAGGCTTATAGTGCATGCATATCTGAACTGTTTCTTACTGAAGTTGGTGCCTTGTTTGCTGTGGCATAGACTGGAGACGGGCCTGCTGGATCTAGCTTTGTTTGTGTAACTTGAGCACTAATCCAGACATTCTCTAAAGTATTCAATGGTATTTATTACTGCTTGGTTGTAACTTGATTAAAGTGTAGCTATCATTCAAGTCTTTTGGATTAAGCACTTGGGCTTCAGACCAGTTGTTTTACATTAGGAAGGTTTGTGGCAAGCACTGTGGTGGCAGGACAGGTAGCTTTCATCCTTCTAAGTTGGGAACTGCTGATTGAGAGCCCAGTGTCCAAGTGTATTAGTTCTGGTTTAGGCACTTGGGCTTCAGGCCAGTTATTTTACATTAAGAAGGTTCGTGGACTGCACTCTTGTGGGAGAAGAGGCTGGACTCTGCCCTTCTGAGCTGGGAATTTTCTGGTTAAAGGTTTATAGTGCCTGAATATTTGAACTGTATCTTATTGAAATTGGTTCACCTTGTTTGCTCTAGCATAGACTAGATCCAGGCCTACTGAATCTAGCTTTGTTTATATACTTGTTGTTTGTTTGCTTGTTATTTCCTGGAAGCTAATTCACCTAATCAACTTCTCAGCTTCTGTGGATCACTAGTGATATCTGCATTGCTTACTGTACTTATTTCCTTGTTTCACTTGAAAGAAAGTTACTGTTTGTCGTTTTTGCATTTAGTTACTTGTATCACATTGCACTCAAGTTACCTGGCACTTGCTCACTAAAGCAATTATATAAGTCAGCACTAAAAATTAAAAGCACTACACCCTCACTCCCCACTGGCCCTTGTTTTCAATTAAGGATTTCCCAATATTATTCTAGCATGTCCAAAGGTCAGTTGTCAATCTCCTCTCCGGTCCAGCTGGTGAATCTGGGAATCTTGAGGCAATGTTATAACTGCCTCATGTACACAGACAACCCTCTCCTCCTCCCACATAACACAAATACTTGCGAGAGATGCAGCTATTTAGCCAAACTGGAGGCTGAGCTCTCTCAACTCAGGACTGGCAAGACCAGACAGGAGGAGAAGGCAACTACACACACCACAAAACCAGCCTCACATAATGCTACCACTCCACTGAATCAAACACATAAACACACAAAGACATACTCGGAGGCTCTGAGTAAAATTTACCTAAACAGCAGAGGCCTCCAAAGCAGACACCCAAACAACTGCTACCTCAAGACACCCCACAAGCAACACATAAACCACAAAAGCAGTGTGCAAAGCAGTCACAGCCCTTAAGGCCAAATACAACACCAAACATACTTGTCATAGGTGACTCCATAGTCAGACACACTGACGTCCCACTCACCAGGCTGAACAAGGAGAGGGTCACAGTAAGCTGCCTATCGGGCGCTAGAATCCGCCACATAACACAAGCACTGGTCACTCCACAGCAAGTACAAATATGACACAGTCATTGTCCATGCTGGTGTGAACGACCTGAGACGCACCTCCCTGGACTGCATGAAAAGAGACATAGAGGAGCTCTCTGATTATGTAGCCCAGGCAGGTATGACCCTAACCCTGAGCAGTATCCTTCCTTCACCAAGAATGATGCCACAATATAGAGACAAGATGATCAGCTTTAACAATTGGCTTAATGTCTGGTGTCATTCAAAGGGATCCAGTGTCTGTCTGCCTGGGATGACATGCTTGACAAGCCACGCTGCTTCAAGGGACGGCTTGCACCTGTCACCCTGGGATTCGGATATTGGCTAAGGCTCTTGCCACCCCCATAGTGCCTTTTTAGGCAAGGCTCAAATTCTAAACCTACCACCCTAGAAAACAAAAATGGGAAGAAATTGAGGGTAATGCTGCTCAATGCCAGAAGTCTAAATCTCAAAATGCACGCACTCGAGGCCCTTCTCAGTATGGAGAACATCGATGTCTGTGCTGTAACTGAAACCTGGTTCAAGGCTCCTGAGAGCACCCCAGCACTATTAGGTTTTACCTCATATCATGCGGCTCCGCCCAAAACCCGGACCACTCCACAAAAGGAGGGGTGTATCCATATTCATAAAGGATACTCACACCTCCAGGTTGGTGGCAACGCATGAAGCGAAACCATCCAGGTGCAACTAACAATAGGCAAAACTGCTCTACAAATTGTAGCATGCTACAGGCCACCCTCTCAAACTCAGGAACCCCACACAGCCTTCCTGAAGACACTGGAGGGTATAAATGTATCTCCAAACACCATCATATTGGGTGACTTCAACTACCCGAATATAGACTGGGAACATTACTCAAGCCCTAACTTTCTAGCCCAACGGTTCCTGGAGTTCATAAATTCAAATGCCATGGAACAGCTAGTCACTGTTCCCACGAGAGGAGAAAATATACTAGATCTCATTGTCACAAACATGGGGACAAAATGCTCCACACGGAAGTATATCCCTCATTGGTGAGATCTGATCATAAACTAATCTCACTGGAAATCCACATCCCCCCACCCCAAACAAAAGACCATAGTGAAGAACTTCTCTAAAGCAAACTTCACACTACTCAAGACTGGTGTGGTATCCTTCAAGGCCCCTGAGTCAGAGGAAACCACAACCCAAGCTCGAAGCCCTTACAAATGCCTTCTATGAACACCTCCAGGACTGCATGGATCAGGCAATCCCAAATAAAACCAAGACTCTTTCCACAAAGGGCAACGTCCAGTCTGGTGGACCCCAGCCATTAACAAACTTTACAATAAGAGGAGAAAGCTATTACATGATAGAACAAAATCCATAAAAGGGAAGTCACCCTGATCATTATTAGTAAAAAATCGAGCACTCATAAAATCAACTAAGGCCAATTTTGAGAGAAAAATTGCCATGGATTCAAAGGACAATCATAAGGCCTTTTTCAGCTATGTTAGGAACCTGGGTGGAAACTCACAGATATGCTCAGAATTAGTCCAAAATGATACAAAAATCACTGAACACACAGACATTGCCAACATACTGGCAGACAGGTTCAGTGCAAACTTCACCCCTCTCCCCTAAAGAAGAAATAACTATCCCAGGCGAGTGTAGCCTCCTGGACATCCCAAATGCGCAGGTGAAAGCTGCCCTCTCTAAAGCTAAAAACACAGCATCAATGGGACCGGATGGTGTCCCCGGCTGTGTGCTACACGAGCTAAATGAGGAATTAAACCCGCACATAAGGCAGCTGTTTAATCTCAGCCTTACCACAGGATACGTGCCCAAGGAGTGGCGTCGGCAACTGTGGTCCCACTCCACAAAGGTGGCGCCTCACGGACCCTGGTAATTACCGCCCATAAGCTTAACAAGTCTAGTCTGCAAAGCTATGGAGAGGATCATAATGGAGCTCATAAACAAAGATATAGGGACTTGCAGACATTGGACCCGACCCAGTTTGGCTTTGTCAAGGGAAGATCATGCCTTTTGAACTTGGTCGACTTCTTGAAATAGTCACCAAGGCCATTGATGAGGAAAGGCAGTCCATACAGCCTACCTTGACCTTGCAAAGGCTTTCGACACAATACCCCACTCGGGTATTGTAGAAAAACTTACCAGCTTAAATGTAAACCCATATGTCACAAGATGGGTTGCAAACTGGCTTAAGGACAGAACCCACAGGGTTAGAGTTGCTGGCGCTGTGTCAGACTCCAAGCCGGTCACAAGTGGTGTCCCACAGGGCTCGGTCCTTGGCCCCTATTGTTTGGCATCTACTTCTCAGAAGTACAGGCCAACATGGGAGGACTTTGGCTGACAAAGTTTGCAGATGACTGCAAACTGGGCGCCATAGTGGAAAGTGCATCGGACACTGATATCCTTCAGAAGGGACTCACGGAAACAGATAGCTGGTGCCAGAGCCATGGCCTGAAGTTAAACGCCAAAAATGTATAGTCATACCCTTCGGGAAAAACAAGGTAACCCCAAGCTACCATATAGGTGGCAATCCACTAAGCACAGAAGAGGTTATCAGGGACCTGGGGACCCAGGTTGACAGTGGCCTTTCTTTTGACACTCACATTGCTAAAGTGGTTAGAAAGACCTTCTACATTGCCCACCTGATCATGAAGGGATTCACATCCAGATCTAGTGAGGTCATTGTTCCCCTGTACTCTTCACTTATCAGACCAATGATCGAGTACAATGCCCCATTCGGGATGTATCTCACCCGACATCTGCAGCAATTGGAGAGACCCCAAAGTTCCTCACCAAAAGGATAAAGGGACTCCAAAATCTGTCATATGCTGCCAGATTGAAGAAACTCCAGCTCTATTCAGTCGCATACCGTCTGCTCAGAGGTGACATGTGCCTGACATACAAGGCCATGTCCAACCCGAATTAATGGACATGCTCCACCTCAAAAATCCAAATCCACCAAAACCACTAGAGCAAGCGACTTAAACCTTAGCACGGATATAAATAGGACGTGCTGGAGGGATAGATTTATCACTCAGAGACTCCCTATGCTGTGGAATAAAATCCCGGTCCATGTGAGGCAGAGCACCTCGCTGACTCTGTTCAAGAGAAATCTAGACCTGTGGATGGGAGATCGTAGGTTTACCCCGGGAATCATCTCTGGGTCACTGCTGGACAGAGGCACAACAAACTAATGGGCACAGTATTTTTTCATATAAGGGGTGGCGTAAGCCACAATAATTTGGGCTAGGCTTATAAATGCCTTAGGGCAGATAGCCTAGTATAAACCTATGAACCTATGAACCTATGAACTAGCATGTCACATTTCTGTTACTGAGCCTCTCTCACGGTTTTGCATCTTAAAGTTTCTCTCCATTTTCAAGTTGAGCAATGTTTTAGGATTAATTACAATGTGTTGTGTTCTGCTACATCAACTTATTAGCACATATATATGTAATTTTGTCTAATATGCATTCTCTGCCTCCACATTCCACCTTGACATTGTTTTACTGTGTTAAGGGGGCAGCTCAATCAACATGATGTGAACAATTGCAGTGCAAGAAATAAAATGATGCTAACATCATCTGGAAAGCAATGCAATGGATTCATAAATCAGCATATCACAGCACTACAAAATACTCTACTGTACTATTCACCAATAAGCTTTTACTATGTATTAGTAAGACATTCAACACTGCTGGAGACTCTCTCTATTCTCATTATGTGTTAAAACTCTGCAATGAAATCCCCACACAGTTAAAACAGAAAGGAAACATAAATAGTTTGCTTAAACAGCAGCTATGCCAAAGATGGCTCTGTTCTTCCTGCTCCTCTGGCTAGCTTTACTCAGATTACTTTTCAACAACTCTTATAGACACTTGTGTTCCAGTCTTTTCATACCTTATCGCTCCTCCTCATACTGCACTTATTTCCTAAACTCTTAGTTTTCCTCCTTCTCTCACGTCCCACCACGATCTACGATTCCTCCTCTGTCCATTTATCTTCCTGCTCATTTCTGTAACTTTTCCTTTCAAATCTCTTATCAATTAAGTTATATTCTACTTGTCTGTCTGCAAATTATTACCAAATCAAAACACCCCAATTTGATCTTTTTTTAGCCATTATGCTATAAATACATAAACTGTTATTGCATGTTATTTTTCTATTCAATAATTAGCCAATGTTAATTTATCTTGGTTTTTGTGTTAAATTGCTATGTTCATATAAGAAATATTTAAAAATCACATAAATAAGCTAATGATTAGATGTTTTTGCCATGCAATTATAAAAGTACATCATAAGTAACTTAAATGTGGAGCTTTTACCCCCCAGGCCTCTGCTGAAAATGGATTTTACCCAGTAAGACTTTTCCCAATCAAAGATAAATAAATAAATAAATAAATAAATAAATAAAATTCCTTTTATATTTTCATTCATACCCTTAACAGAAGAATCACAAAGTATTTAAGGGACATAAGAAAAACATACCGTATTACCCAGCGTATAACAATTTTTTGACCAATTATTTTCTTTTATAATAAGGACATGCATTAAATTCAAGGGCTACAGTAATTTAAGTACATCTGTGCCTCCACTCCACCTGTGTACAACAGACAAGCATGGTCCACGTGTATCAGAGTAATAAAAATGTGTCTAGTACTTCTGCGAAAAACGGCTCAAAGAGACACATAAATAAAGGTATCAGGAAGATCTACGATATGAATTTCAAAGTTATGGTTGCAAAGGAGGCAAAGAGAACTAACAAATTGAGAGCTTCCAGAAAATACGGAGTTCCAGAAGTCAACATTCATCTGCGGAGAAAAGATTTAAGGAAATATGAAAATGCAAATTCCTCAAGAAAATCTTTTACTGGACCTAAAACTGGAAGGTTTAAAGAAATTGAGCGGCAGGAGTTAGAATTCATAGTAGAAAAGCAAAATGAAAGTTGTTCGATTTTCTGTGAAGTGATAAAATTTTAAGTAATAGAAGAAGCTGGTAATTTGTACATTCCTAAAAATGACTTTAAAGCAGGTATTACTACAGAAGAATAATGAAATGGAATGGAATTGTTTATCACTACAACGGCAGACAACTCTCGCTCAAAAACTTCCCAGTGACTGATGAAAAGCTGTTGGCTTATCAGCGGCATGTTATTTCATTACACAAGAAAGTACAGTTATGTACACTTACCATAAATGTAGATGTTCGAGTGTATTCACTGTTGCAGTCATTACATTTTGGTTATCTGCTTACAGTAGCCTTAAGTCAGCCTGATTAACAAAGTTTTGGGTCCTGCGTCGGTTGCTGTCCCTTCTTCCATGACATCAGGTCATCAGGGTGTATAAAACATGCAGCCGACGTCATTACATCAGTTTTTCTTGCCCCAGATGTCAGGTGCCCCCTAATGGGAAGCAATTAAATCTATAAATACAAGGATATACCTCCAACAAAAATGCAAATACACAAAAAAAGCTTTTAGAGCATAAAAGTGAGAGTAGAGGTATAGCCAAAAGAAGAAAGGGTGCTGGAGGGAGGGTAACCAGGACTGCAACAGTGAATAAATTCGAACATCTACATTTATGGCAAGTGTACACAACTGTGCTATGTTCTTCGTGTTTCAGTGTTGCAGTCATTGCATTTGGGTAGAGTCCCAAAGCTAAGGTTGGGAGGAGGAATTTAAATAGAATTAGGACCAACTATAAAGCCCTGCAAGACTGCAGTGGCAAATCCAGCTCTGGATTTAGAGAAAATTGGCAAATGATAATGCTTGGTGAAAGTATGTACAGAACTCCAGGTATCAGCTTCCAGGATGTCCCTAGTAGGGACGCCCCTGAGAAAGGCTGCAGAGGTAGATGCAGCCTTGGTTGAATGGGGTCTGATGCCCTGTGAGATAGGATTTCCATGGTGCTTATAGCAGCAATGAATGTAGTGGATTATCCATTTTGAAATGGTTTGCTTTGAAATCGCTTTCCCCTCTGTCCCTGCAGCAAATGCCACCAGCAGTTGTTCAGATTTCCTTTGAGGTTTAGTCCTGTCCAAGTAGAATCTAAGCTGCCTGTGCAAATCTAAAGAGTGCAGTATCCGTCCCCCTTTGTTCTGTGGGTTAGGAAAGCAGGTAGGCAAATTAATGGACTGTTTAAGAGCCACACTGGATACCACCTTGAGCATGAAGGAGGGTTTGGTTCTGAGGGACACCCTGTCCGCATGAAAGATGATGAAAGGCTCCACTGCCATAAGGGCCTGTAATTCAGATACCCTTCTTGCAGAAGTGATTGCTAAAAGGAAAGCTGTTTTCCAGGAAAGAAATTTTAAATCTGTAGTAGCAGCTGGCTCAAAAGGAGGAAGAGTGAGTTTCTCCAAGACAAAGTTAAGATCCCAGGATGGAGTTAGACCTCTCCTGGGTGGCCTTACATTTTTGGCCCCTCTGAAGAACTGCTTGAGCAGTGGTTGAGAGAAGAGGGGAGGATCTGTGCTATAATGAGCTGAAATGGCTGAGACATGAATTTTGATGGAGGAAAAAGACAAGCCCTTATGAAGCATCTCAGTCAAGTATTGTAGAATCTGAGGTAAATTGGGCACTGCTGCGTTCATTCCTTGAGATTGGTTCCAGGCACAGAATCTTTTCCATTTTTCAGCATAAGATTTTCTAGTACTAGGCCTCCTTGCCTCTAAAACAATACCCATCACTGATTTACTGAGGGATGGTAAAGGAGAGATGAGGTAATTAGCCAGGCTGCTAGGTTCAGGGTTTGCAGCAGAGGTTGCAGAATGTGGTTCTCCTGCTGAGACAACAGGGAAGGAGTCTGAGACAGTTGCCATGGAGCCAAGCATGACACACTGCGTAAGAGTGGGTACCAGTGTTGGCGAGGTCAGTCTGGTGTAATTAGAATCGTCCTTGGCTTGTCCTGTTTGATCTTTAGTAGTACCTTGGAGAGCAGAGGAAGAGGAGGAAAGGCATAGACTGACTGTTTTTTTCAGCTGAAGGATAGAGCATCCACTTTCCAAGCTAGCTTGTGGGGAATCCTTGTGCAAAATTTGTCCAGTTGATGGTTCTGGGGGGAGACAAACAGGTCTATATCTGGGCTCCCCCATTTGCTTGTCAACATGTTGAAAATCCTTGGTTCCAGTTTCCACTTGTGTGGGTTCATGAGGTTTCTGCTTAGTCCATCTGTCAGTGTATTTAGTTTTCCTGGCAGGAATTGAGCTTGTAGATTCACTTGGAAGCTCAAGGCTGTGTTCCACAATGCCATGGCTATTCTGCAGAGGGGGTAAGAATGTGTACCCCCCCTGCTTCTTTATGTACCAAATGACAGTGGTGTTTGTCCATCTTTACCATTAGTTGTCCTGGAGAATGTGGTCCTTGAAGGCTGTCAGAGCATTCTGTACAGCTAACATTTCCTTTTTGATTTATGTGCAGATGCATTTGAATTGGGTTCCATTTGCCCTGAATGCACTTCCCTGCCAGGTGAGCCCCCCATGCATAGTCTGATGCATCTGTTGTTAAGATTTGGGCAGGAGGGGGTAATGTGAATGGTAGTCCCCTGTTTTGGTGGCAGGCCTCTGCCCACAAAATGAACTCTAGGTGTAGGCAAGGTATGATAGGAATCCTTGCTTCTAGATCCTGTGAATGTTGACACCATTGTAGTTTCCTCATATGCAGCCTTGCATATGGAATTAGAAGAATGCAGGAGGCCATGAACCCCAAGGTTTGCAGTATTTGCCTTGCAGATAGCTGGTTTTTTCTGGACACTTGTTTGAAGTAGGTTGTCAAATGAATCCGTTTCTCCGGTTTGAGGAAAGCCATCTGGGAAGTTGCATTCAAGCTTGTGCCCAGGAATATAATTTGTTGACAGGGTACCAGGTGGGATTTCTTTTCGTTTATGGTGAACCCCAGACAAGTCAGTACCCTTTGAACAAAGGCCAGATGATTGAAAAGAATGTCCTTGCTTTTAGACAATCGTCCAGGTATGGGTATATTTGAATATTTCTTTGCTTGCAAAATGCAATGACTGGAGCTAGGCACTTTGTGAATACCCTGGGCACAGTAGATAAGCCAAAGGGCAATGCAGAGAACTGATAGTGCATGTAGCCTGCTTTGAAGCATAGGTATCTTCTGCAAGACTCCCTGATAGGGATGTGCAGGTATGCTTCTTTTAAGTCTAGTGTTGCCAACCATGCATCCTTGCCTAGCATAGGAAGCAGCTGGTGAAGAGTCAGCATTTTGAAGTTTGGAATCACCAGAAATGTGTTTAGAATAGAAAGGTCCAGGATAGGACGCCATGTATTGCCTTTTCTGGGTACCAGGAAAAGACTTGAATAGAAGCCTTGTCCCTTTTCCTCTTCTGGTACCAACTGAATAGCCCCCATGCTTAAGAGAGAGAGTATTTGATATTGGGCCTCTGCCCACTGAGTTGGGGGTAGATCTGGCCACCCGCTTGGTGTTGGTAAGGTGTGGAAGTGAAATATGTATCTTCTTGGGACACTATATTTAAAACCCATTTGGCCTGGGTAATGAGTTCCCAGTTTTGGGCCTGCAGACCAATCTTTCCGCCTAAAGGAGCATTCAGTTGGGAAGTGCTTGGAAGTTTTAAAAGCAAGTCATTGAGATAGTTTTCCATAGAGGGGAGTCTTACTCCTCCCTGATTTGGGTGTGGAAACCCCCCACTGCTTAGTCTTGTGTGTCCCCTGGGACTGAAACCTGGTGTTTCTGCTGTGTCTGGGTTTGGCTTGAGAAGACCTGGAAGGGGCTGGAAAGGACCAAAGAGGGGAGTCTTACTCCTCCCTGATTTGGGTGTGGAAACCCCCCACTGCTTAGTCTTGCGTGTCCCCTGGGACTGAAACCTGGGGTTTCTGCTGTGTCTGGGTTTGGCTTGAGAAGACCTGGAAGGGGCTGGAAAGGACCAATTCTTAAAGGGCCAATGCCTACTAAATCTAAGAGGCTGAACTTGTAAGAAATCTTCAACAGTTTGCATAGATTTAGCTTCATCTTCCATCTTTTTAAGAACTTCTTCAGCCTTGTTGCCAAACAGGCGGTCCTGATTTAAGGGAGCATCCAACAATTTAGCTTTAACATGATCAGGCAAAGATGTCTCCTTAAGCTAAGCATGCCTTCTGAGCACAGACCCAGTAACAGCAGCCCTGCAAGAAGCCTCTAATGAATCAAATCCACATTGCAAAGTATGTTTTCCAACCTGTTCAGCAGAATGCATTAAATCCTGGAATTCTTTATTTTCCACACAGTCAGGAATCAACATCATTTCTGTTTAAGCAATCCAATAACATGTTGCTGATACTTTAACATATGAAACTGGCAGTTTAAAGCCCTAATGGCCAAGGTTGCAGAAGAGTAAACCTTCTTATCCCATCTATCCAGCGCCCTGGAGTCAAGGGGTAGGATTTTTAGCAGTAGAAGCCTTAATGCCCCTTGGGTCCCTGTGAAATAGTCTCTGGATCCACAATAGGATTTTTAAAAAGGAACTTGTGAGAATCAGGAACCCTGTAGTATATGTCAGGATTTCTGAGAGCAGGAGGCAAAGAATCAGGAGCCAAACTAAATTCTGAAAAAGCATCAACAACAATGTCTATTACAGGAGGAACAGCTAAAGGCCTATACTGAGGTAGGAGTAAGAAATCCCTAAGGCTCTTTTTTGAATCAGAAAAATCCTGGCTTTCCCAGTGGAAATGCTCCCAAAAGAAAAATCCTCTGGAGGGGAAGCAAAGGGAATAGTGTCCTCTGCATTAGAATCCTCATAAGTAGATAAGGACAAATCCAGATCATCAGAAGAATCAGAAAAGTCAGAATCCTGGTCAGAAGATTCATAAACAACTTCAGTCCTAGGTCTCTTAGAAGGGGGAGGTTGGCTTCCACTGATTAGAGTTATAAGATCTGCAGCCATTCTTCTCATTTGTTTTTTAGGCATAGAAGCCTGAGCATGCAGCCTGGATATCATTTTTTTAGGCATGGTTTGAGATTTAGGCCTAAATGTAGAAGGAGGCATCTGTTTAATATGCAAGAACGTAGGCCTGAATACACCCTGAGAAGCCGGTGCCTGCACAGCGGCTCTGGACCCATCTAAGGTAGAGACATCTGTGGGTTCCATAGTTGAAGCATCTCACAGCATACCGGACTCCGAATGGGTCTCAGTAGAGGCCTGCGAATCAGAAGTAGCTGGTATCAGGGGCTGCGAAAGTGCTTCACTGAGTACCTGCGAACTGGCAACTGGCTTAGGAGAAGCGTCGTCAGCAGTCTTGGACCTCGGCAGCCTGTCTCTGTCTTTATCTTTGCGTTTTTTCAAAATCCTGGTAGTCAGATGGCCAACTGACAATGTTTCTGGATAATTAATCCATGAACTGAAATATTTAGAGGCAAAAATATACAGACGATGGATAGTGCGCTGATTAAATAAAGCACAAAACTGACAGCAAGGTACGTCGTTGGTCAGGGCCTAAGCAAGGAATACAGTATGAATGAAAATCTTTATGAGGTATTTGCTTTCCACAAGTAATGCAATTAGCTTTTACTGACATCGGTAAGGAGCAAGAAAAAGTTTCCCCAATGGGGTACTTGGCTTTAGTTGAAGACTTCGGTTCTGAAACTCGAAAACGAAAATTTCATGAGTCGGCCGACCGGAACTTGTGAACTGCTTCTGCTTCAGGCACCGCATGGCAAGAAAGACTGATGTAATGGTGTCGGCTGTATGTTTTATACCCCTGACGACCTGATGTCATGGAAGAAGGGACAGCAACTAACGCAGGACCCACGACTTCATTAATCAGGCTGACTGAGGGCTACTGCAAGCAGATAACCCAAATGTAATGACTGCAACAGTGAAACATGAAAATCATCAACAACTACATGATTGAAAATATAGGAAACACATCAAATACCATTCCATTCTGACATGCCTTCCAACCATATTGTAAATAAGAAAGGTGAAAAAACTGTCTTACTGAAGTCAAATGGCTATGAGAAGTTCAGAATTACTGTTATGCTTGCCATTATTGCTGATGGGCAAAAGCTTCCTCCTCAAGTTATTTTGAAATGTAAAACAATGCCCAAAGAAAAGTCAGACCCAGGAATCATGTTTTGCACCCAAGACAAAGGCTGGATGACAGAGGAATTGGTATTAGAGTGGTCAAAAGTAATATGGGGGAAAAGGCCAGGTTCTCTTAGAAACACTTGCTCAGTGCTAGTACTTCCTGCATTTTGAGACCACCTTACAGCAGCTGTTAAAAGAAAAACTGAGGCATGGAATACTGATCTTGTAATAATACCAGGTGGTATGACATCACAACTGCAAATCTTGGATGTGGTGATCAATAAACCATTTAAGGACAACTTATGAAAATAAATAATTGGCTATTAGTGGGCAATCACACATTGACACCTGCTGGAAAAATATAGAAACCCTCAGTCTCACTCTCAGAAAAGTGGATTGCAACAGCCTGGCAGAAGATGAAACCTGAATTGATAGTGAAAGGCTTTAAGAAATGTTGAACTTACAACAATTTAAATGGGTCACAGGATGACATTTTGTGGGAGACTGCGAGATTCAACAAACACACTGACTATACTGATACGACATTAAAAAGTTCTGATTCTGAATAAGCATTTCCTTTTTTTCAGTTTTCCTTTCACTTACCTGTTACCCACGGTAACATTAATACCATACTGTTTTACATGAGGTAGTTATTGGTGTTTGATTTACATGAATGTAAGCTACGGTATATGTTATTACCTATGTAAATGCGTACCTAATTGAGTTTATCCCAGGGGAATGAATTTTGATAGTAATTTAACTTTATAGAATGGGATTTAGGAAGTGTTATAATAAAGTGTGTTTTAGTATTAGTATTAGTTATTAATAAATAATTAAGCTTTTCTATAAACAATTTTTTTTTATAAATACAAGTATTTTTGTATATGTGTTTAAATGTTTGATAAAGTATTAGTTTGCACAGCTTAACTTGATTTATTGTATGGATGATTGGGTAACTTATTGTAGTGCTTGGTGTATAAATTGGATGGGGTCACATTATTTGAATTATCCCTGAGAAGGCGAAAAGCTGAGGTACCAGAATAAAATAATACTGGTTTTGATCTGTGTGGTGAAGCTGTTTCTTAAAGCTTTCTTGTTTTTTTGTGTGATTAGTGATAAGTGTTTGTATTCTAAACATCCACATCCTGGATTCTTAAGCACAGCCACCAGGGTCTTAGTGTAGCCACATTTATATTAGAAGGGGGCTAACAAGCATAAATCATCTTGTCTGAAAAGTCAACATCAAATCAAAAGTGTGAAGCCAACTGTTCAAAAAGCTAGCAAGGTCTTTAGTGCATCTTTGATCTATGATGATCCTATGATCTTCCAGTCTGTGTTTCAGGCCTACAGTGTGTATGTTGGCAGAGCTAGCATTATCTTTCAGCACTTCTACCATACAATTGGGTCATTTATTTATTTATTTTTAATTTCTTCAGGAAAAATTTCAGGGTTGCATTAAATTCGAAGTCACGTTATATTCGGGCTAATACAGTAGTAAAAGACAGAATATGTTGCCACTCATCATGAAAAAATGCTTTGGTTATATCGCTGTTAGGCATTTCCATATTAAGATTAAAACTGCCAAAACCTAGCAGCTTGTTAACTACTGCAGCAACAACTGAAATAAAAAATAAATAAATAAGATTGAAAAAACTGTTCCAGATACTGCCTCTGTAATTTGTGAAAGATACTTTTGTTGTTTTATGTTGTTACGTATGTAGAACGGGCATTTTATGTTCTGTTAACAACCCCAGTTCCCTCAAAAACGCATCCAGAAATGAACTGATTGTAGTCGTATGAATGCCCTAACCTGGATGAAAAAAAAAAAAAAAAACACACTTACTATGCATTTAAGCTTGTTCAGTTACCAAACTTTAGAAAGGTGAAAAAATGAGCAGAAAAATGTGTTTTCTTTTCGGTCCAACTTTGATGTAAAGACACTGACAGTGCTGGTTATTACTACTGTAATGGCGAGTTACTGCTGAACAACACTGCTGTTTATACATTTTAGCAGGATTTAATGTTCACAGCTTATATTTGTATGGGGTATGCATTTATAACAGGATTTTTCAGAACAGACTCCAGATGCTCAAGGCACTCATAGGCAGTAGAGAGTATAAATTTTGGCTCCCTATTGAAATGTCAGCACTTGAAATGCCAAGTGCCCACAAATCTAAAAAAAAGTAACAGCAAAAGAGCTACTCTCGAACATCATCTCTTCTCTTTTAAACATCTTTTTTTACAGGACAGCAAGCTCCCCCATACCCCTATGGGAGGTGTAAGCCCCCCACACCCCCCAAACTTACATATACTAACTCCAAGATCAACATACCTTGGAAGAAAGGGAATATTCTGAGAAATGGGCATCTTGGACTTCATATATGCAAGTCTGTTTTTTTCACCCATTTAGTCTGCGTTTCCAGACTCACTCTGATGATAACCGTTACCATAATTTTTTCCAGCTGCTCAGCTGAATGAATAAATAAGTGAATTTAGTGAAATGTTAAGCTAAACCCTGGTGGGGAAAAAATGATAAATTAAGTCCAAGCAAATGCGACACTCTTATAGCCATTTGACGTCAGTCAGCACATTCACTAGCCTTTATTTGTGCCTTTAGTTGTGTCCGTTGGGGATATTGACCATACCTATTTTTTTGTCTGTCATCCTTTCTCCACATGACTGAAACTGCAGTTCTTTTTTCCATGCACTTGCATTTACTTTTCTCTAACTTGTTTTTCATATGCTTTTTTATTTTTTTTTTCATTTCTCCTTTTGCATTATCCTATTTACTTGCAAATCTTACATCTCCAAAACATCTCTTATCAGCGCTACTTGGGTAGTTACTGTTCTCTTTATTTCAAGTTTTCTAACCCTTGCTCCATATCACTGCTGAAGGGCTGTGCCTGCAAACTGTCTGCTGTGAGCAGTGTACTACATTGGTAAACAAAGTAAAATAGTGTGCGCCTTTGCCCTCGTTTGCCCTCAAATTAATACATTTTTGTTTTTAGTTAGGAAACATTCTACCTCCAAATTAGTTTATAGCTTAAAGATAGCAACATGCTAGAGAATAAGAAAAAGTTAAGCCCCAGATGAAGTGCTTTTTGAAGGTTTGTGTTAAAAATAGATGACCTGTAAGGAACGTGGAAGATGCAGCTCATTTTGAATAATACTTTTGTTTCCTAGACAGAGACAGTAATTCCCTGAAGTGCTTACTGTACAGTCTATTTTAATTTTGTTCTTCCTTGTTGATAAGGCAAAGATAGTTTAAAGGTATCCTTCAGAAAATAGGACACATTTCATTAATCTGTCCACAAAAAAGGCTAAGTACATCATTCAGCAGTATACTACAAAAAATGATACACTGTTCAACAATTTCTCAAAGAGAAATGGAGGTAAACAGTTTAATAATCCACATACTTAGTAATATGTGGCTCAGCTCCCTATCATATCAGTCAAATCTGATACTGTGAGTCTCACAAACATGAAATAAACTTGAATAGTAAAGCAGAAAATTATGAATCTATCAGTTTCAGTTCTGAAGTATAATGGAGTTGAGAAAGCCTACCTGTACCCTATACACCAGTGGTTATATGTATACCACCTTCAAGGTAACTGCACCTCAGAAGAAGGAATACTCAGATACTGCACACCCAGATTTAGCACATATTCTCCCATATTCATGGTTATCATTTTTTAATTTGGAGGATTACAATTATGGAGCTGAATAGTGCAGCACGGGTTATATAGAGGTTTAAGAGTATCCCATGGAGGGTGGTAGCATAGTTTGCTTGTGTTTGACAGGACATGAACCACACAGTTAAGCAGTGTCCCACAGACAGGTGATAGAAAAGTCACCAGTATCTGAAAAATGATGGTATATGGTTCAGCAGTGTGTTCCACAGATTGCAAAAGGCACAGTTTAGCAAAGAAAAAGTCTGTGTGGTGCAAAGGTTAGCACAACCTCAAAGGATCGTATATAATTTAGCAATGTCACCAAACAGGCAACAGTACCTCATTCAAACAATCCCAAAGAGGGTAATATATGGTCAGAGCTGTCCCAGAAATGGTGGACAGTATGACTCTGGGGCACTGCTGATAATGTGTACCACTCTCTGGAACACTGATAATGTATCAACCTTTGTACTCCGATGCAGAGAGGACAGTGCACAGCTCAGCCATCGCACAGATATCAGTATATGATTAAGCAGTGTCCTACACTCAGTGATGCATGGTTCAGCAGCGTCCTACACAGAGCAATACATGTCTCAGCAGTATCAGACACAGAAGAGCACATGGATTAGCATTAAACCACACAGAGAGATTCAGCAGTGTCCTACAGAGGGCAGCACGGGATTCAGCACTATCCAGCACCAAGTGATACATGGCTCAGCAGTATCTCACACAGTGCAGCACGTAAAGAGTGATACATGGCTCAGCAGTGTCCCACAGAGGGCAGCACGGGATTCAGCAGTATCCAGCACCAAGTGATACATGGCTCAGCAGTGTCCCACAGAGTGCAGCACGTAATGAGTAATACATGGCCCTCGCAGTAACCAACAGAGAGTTGAGTGACACATGGCTCAGCAGTGTCCAACAGAGAGCAGCACAAGAGTCAGCAGAATCCTGCACTATGTGAAACATGGCTAGGCAGTGAGCCACAGAAGGAAGCATGTCATTAAGCAGTATCCTACATGGCTAGGCAGTGTCCCACAGATGGCAGCATGGCATCCAGCAGTATCCTGCACAGAGTGAGACATGGCTCAGCAGTGTCCCACAGATGGCAGCATGGCATTCAGCAGTATCCTACACTGAGTGATACATGGCTAGGCAGTGTCCCACAGATGGCAACATGGCATTCAGCAGTATCCTGCATGGAGTGATACATGGCACATCAGTATCTCACAGAGGGCATCACACGAGTCAGCAGAATCCTGCATTGAGTGATACATGGCTCACCAGTGTCTCACAGAGTGCAGCATATGAGAGATACATGGCTCAGCAGTGTCCCATAGAGTGCAGCACGTAATGAATGGCACATGGCTCAGCAGTGTCCCATAGAGGGTAGCACATAATGAGTGATACATGGCTCAGCAGTGTCCCACAGAGGGCAGCACATAATTAGTGATACATGGCTCAGCAGTGTCCCACAGAGGGCAGCACATGAATGATACATGGCTCAGCAGTGTCCCACAAAGGGCAGCTCAGCAGTGTCCCACAGAGGGCAGCACATGAATGATACATGGCTCAGCAGTGTCCCACAAAGGGCATCACATGATGAGTGATACATGGCTGAGCAGTGTCCCACAGAGATCAACATGTGATTCATCAACATCTTGCACTGAGTGACACATGGCTCAGCAGTGTCCCACAGAAGGCAGTACATGATTCTGTGGTATCCTGTATTGAGTGATGTAAGGTTCAGCAGTGTCCTACTGGGACACTAAGCAGTCCATTAGTGTCCTACAGATGGCAGACTATGGGAAAGTAGCTCCATATTGAGTGATGAATAGATCAGTGTTCCATGGACAGACAAATGTGCTCAAGCAGTGTTCCAAAGAGGGCTGTATACAGTTTAAGCAGTATCCTATAAAGAACAGTAAATGATTCAGAAATGTCCAGTTAAAGCTGGTAAATGGTTCACAGCAGTGTCCCAACAACAGCTTTACATAACTGAGAAGCATGTCACAGAAATGGTATCTTTCAGCAATGCAAACAGAGGGCAGCATATTGTCCTGCAGCATTCCAGAGAAGGTGGCTTATGAGGAAAATGGGCACATTTTACAGTACCTGCTAGTTGATGAGGTGACTTTATATGGCTATCCCTGTGACTAAGATCATCCACCCAAGAAGTCAAAATCTGGCTTTATTCATTGGGAGGAATCCACCACCTGGCAATGAGTAGCATTCTACAATTGCAAAGCATGCAACTTCAATTCAATGATAAAATAATTGGATTCAGTAACTAGCTAGTAAATTGGTGGAATTCCAGGGAGATCCACTGTCTGTGTGGGATGAAAATCAAGAGGTCAAACTGTTTTGCCAAGATATGCCTGCATCTTTCTCTCCACTTGGATTTTCCATACTGGCTAAAAGTGTTTCCTCCTTCAAAGTACCTTTTTAGACGAAGTTCACCAGATGAACATCCCAACATAATAAACTCCAATCTGGATATTATCAAAGTAGCACTAATGAATGCCAAAGGCTTAAATGATAAACTCTCTTAACTTGACGCCTTCCTTAACTTTAAAGGCATCAACATTTATGCAATTACAGAAACTTGGTTCTATTGTAGTGATAGTACTCCTTGGATTTCAGTGTAAAATACCCATCATACATTGAGATCCACTGGCAACTGTGGGGATGTACCTTCATTAATTGCTAACTCCACTTCTCACCAGATTTAACATGATACAAATTTGGAACTGGTTGAAGTCCTACTTACACTCAATAAAATTAATTACCACATTATAGTCAATTACAGATCCATGTCCACAACTCCTTCGGAACATGCAAAATATTTATCAATCAAATCAAATATATTTCTTATTGGTGACTTCAACTATCCACACAAACTGGCAAACATTTACCACCACCAAATATGCCCAGATTTCTGGACTTTGCAAATGCTAACTCTTTGGCAAACTGCCCCCTATCCACCAGAGGTGTTAAACTTCTTGATCCTGCACTCAGAAACTTTTGTCCCATTTGTACACACCCTGCCTATTACCCCTTCACTAGTCAAAGTTTAAATTTTTTAACCCTCACTAGTCCGACTTGAACATCTTGCTGTGATCTTCTTTAAGATGACCTTGTGGCCCCCAACAGCTGTCTGGACATTGTCAATACTCCTGCAGACAAATTCTCCTCTGACTTCACTCCATCCACCCTTTCCTCCCCACTCTCCCTTCCACCCCCCCCCCACACACACACACACACGCTCCTAAATCTGGAAAGATCAATTTGGACCAAGTCCTTTTGGCCCTTTCCAAAATTAAAAATACTACTTCCATGGGTAGAGACAATATCCTCTGGATGCCCACTGATAAAAATAAAGTCAAATATGACAAAATCTCTAACTCCTTAACTCAAGTCTCTTCTTTGGTTATGTTACTGAGGAGTAAAAAAATGGCACTTGTGGTGCCATTATATAAAGGTAGTCCCTCTACCGACCCTGTGAATTACAGGTTTTTTGTTTCACTAGTACTGTTTTCAAAGCTTTGGAACTTATTATAGCTGAAATAATAAACAGTGATACAGGTAACTTTGCATTCTTGAATAAACAGAAGTTCAGCTTTGTAAAAGGCAGATCATACCTGTTCAACCTAGTTGATTTCTTTGAAAGGGTTACTGAGGCCATATAGTCCACACTGGTCATTTAAACCATGCCAAGGTCTATACTCCATGCCAAGATTGTTTTCAAACTCTCCCAATTCAACATTAACTCATACATACTTCACTGGATTGGTAACTGGATGTCTGACAGAACCTATACCTGAGAGCTCTGTCAAGGATATTTACTCTAGAAAGAAAAATGCCAGTTGTGGTGCTCCACAAGACTCTGCCCTGGTTCACCCTCCTCTTGCTTTACAATTCTGTGACAAAAGCCGATATAAAGGGACTTTGGCAAACCAAGTCTGTTGATGACTACAAAATGGAGGCAGTTATCAAATCCTATTCTCATACTCAAATTCTCCATCCAGGACCAGCCCAAACAGGTAGTTGGTGTATTATTCATGGGCTTACTCTCAACACCAAGAAATGCAGCTTAGTTTGTAAGTCTAGCATAATTACTACCTACTATATAAATAATACTTCATTTAACTTTGGCCTAGTCATCAGGATATGGACATATATTGATCAGGCTCTCCTTTGACCATCATGTCTCTCTGGCAATTAGAGAATCCTATCTTGAACAGCTTATTCTACATGGTCCCAACTTTATTCATTCCTTATTAGACCCATCACTGAATATAATGTACCCTCTGGCATGTACCTTGCCAAGTACCTAAACCATTATGAGAGACCTTAATGTTTCTTCACCAAAAGATCTCTCTCATCTTTGTACCCTTAAGCCGCCCTTATGGACTAAAAGCTGTCACTTTACTCTGTGTCATGCAGACTGAGGAGTGATCCCTGTATAGATTTCCATGTTAAGAACCCAATATTCTTTGGAATACTTTGCTTAAATAGAACAAATGGTAAAGCAGACACCCTGTTCTATGGATCTAAACCTGTATTATCACAGCAAGACCAGATGACATGACAGATAACTAAACTTGACATACTACTTTCCACCTACCACTCTCATTTATGGGACAGGCTGCCCTTACCTCTCAAGGAGAATACTTCTATAGTAACCTTTAAAACCAGTCTAGATGATTAGATGGGTGATCACAAATTTTCACCAAGGGTTTGTGGAGAAAGTCTCCTTAATGGGGGAATGCTGCTACTCACCCACAAATCCTGGCCTATGTGGCTAATCTGCTTCATAACTATTTACTAAGGAATTGATCCAGGGGGATCTTTGGAATCCTAGCCATACATTCACAAAGTTTTAACCCTTATATTTTAAGTATGTATAACCCAGAAACGAACAGAACATTTATCCATGACAGACAAGGGTGCCAAACCATGCGTGAATCTGTGGTTACCCATCCATTCATCCAGATTACATCTGAATAGTGTAAGTGAAGTACTTACCCCTGCATGAAGACAATGCCAAAAAGTGGTATGTTCTGCAACATGTCTGTCTCTTCAACATGTTATATTAATGTTACAAGAAGTGGTATACTACATGATACATGTCTATCCATCCAACATGCTGTAGTTATGTTACAAAAGACATTTAGATACTTTGAGCAAGTGTTTATGCCCTCCACTGGACTAAAGAATGTGCTATAGGTATGGCAGTATAGGGTCTGTTAAGACACTGTACATGAGACAGAAATCACCCCTCAGTAGCATGTATGACACCGAGAAGGGGGACAAGGCTTTGAGACGCTCTGTAAAGTTATGATTTAGACTTTTGATATTTGTTAGTAAAAAAGTGTTGTGGGCATTTGAGTTGTCAAATGTTTGGACAGACATTATGCTCAGTGACAGGCCTGAGTGCAGAACACAGTGGAATAATCACAATAATGGACCTGGATGCCATACCCTTATAAATAAGTTGTGAAATGAAAAAGAAAAGCACTTTTACAATAGTGGACACATGGGGACAGAGCTCACTGAATTCATAGGGTCTCAGGTCCATAAATACTGGATACATTTTCAGGGGTGCTCTTAATATGGCAGTTACAGGGGGTTTCTTGCTTGCCAAATGATACTATTATACATGTCTTTGCATTCTGTTTCAGTCCATTGTTATGATGCCAGCTACTGATTTGGAAAAGGCCCTCTTGGAAGATCTTGGTATTCTCTGGAGAGTTGGATAGCACTATGTTTACAGTTATCTGCAAACTTAGTCAGCCATCATCCCTTAACAGTAGCTTTGATCTTAAAGAATTAAATGCCAAACAGGAGTGGTCCAAGGACTGAACTCTGGGGTACACTGCTAGTGACAGGTCTTTTGGAGGAGATACAGCAGCCCACTCTAACTTCCTAGGTTCCACTTGTGATCCAATTTGATATCAAATGAGTTACATGGAGATTAAAATTTAGCTGGAACAGTTCATCTATGACACCATTGTGTGGGATGGTGTTGAATGCCTTTGTGAGGTCTAGATATGCAGAGTGTACTGATGTGCCCCAATCCATTTCTTCAGTAACCTTCTCAAAGAAATCGACCAGGTTAAGTAGACGGGTTCTGTCCTTAAATCCCAAATGGCATGGGTCAAAAATATGTAAGTTACCTACATTCTTATTTATTAATTCCACAATGATGCTTTCCATAGCCTTACAGATGAAGCCGGTCAGACTTATAAGTCTATAATTTCCTGGGTCTGATGACACAGCATATTTGTAGAAGGGAATGACAGTTGCTGTCCTCTATTCATCCAGCACAAAGTCTGTTTGAAAACTGACACTCAACATCTGTAGGGGGGGGGTCTGATGTCCTGTTTCAGGCTGGCCAGTAAGCAGTCCAGTATGTTAACTGACCCCTGCAGAAGCAGTGCTTTTGGCCTTGGATAGTGCCTTGAGGGCTTCTTCATGAGATCTGAGGAGGAGATATAGAAGTGGGTAAGACGTCTAGGAATGTAGGAGTGGAGAGAGAAGTAAAGTTAAAGCTAAAATTATCAGCTACTGGACTGGGTATGTCCTCAGGGTCCAGGAATGTGACATCATTTACTGTTATCTCTGCACAGTGCTGGGCATCCTTTCCAAGGTTTCTAACATATAAGACTGCTTTGTGGTGGTCTTTTGCCTGGGTAGCAATTTTATCTGGCTTTGGTTGATATGACCACAGTCCAGGGTTCCTGGTTAAGTTAAGCAACAGTTTTTTTTTGCATCTTTGAGTTTTTTTTTTTTTTTTTTTTACATATTTTACATACAAGATTTCTTCTTACACAGCTGGTTTATATTTGGGTTCAACTATACGAGTTTATTTCTGAATGTGGCATGTCTAAGCCTCAGATACATAATCCAAGAGTGACATCATAGCTCATTAGTCCAGGAAGGCACATTCCAAGTCATTTACACTCATGTGTATACTATGACTGTCATAAATGTACCTGTCATGCAGGGAGCTCAGTGCCTGCATGACATGGCAAACCCTGGCACCTGATAGGCAACTGATGGTAGCCCTCTCTTTACACAGCCTGGTAAGTGGTGCATGGAGTCACCTATAATTAGGATGTTGGATTATGTGGAGATTTGCCTTATGGGCTTTGAAACTTAAACACTGCAACTCTGGTGTATGTTTAATGGTGGGGAGCTGTATGTGCTGCTTGTTTGTGAGGCTGCTGAGGTTAGTTCTTTCTTGGGTTACATTTAAGAGGAGTTTGCGGTTTAGGTGGGTTACATTTAAAAGCCTCAGCATACTTAGGTTTGTGTGTCATAGGTTTAGTGTGGTAGTGTGTGGTACTGACAATCTGTTATTTGTAGTGTCTTCAAATGAGAGTTTTGCTTGCAATAGTATTAAACAACTGCATCTCTCACATACTGTGTTAGTCTAAGTAGTAGGTGGTTGTTAGCAAACAAGAGAGGACTGCCACGTTGTCTCCAGATGCCCATTTCAGTTAAGTTGCCTACAGAGTCTCCTTTGGACAGAAGATTAAGAATCTATGAACATGGGTCGAGTAAGCTGGGAGCCCGCACAACCTTTAATTTTACTCCCTGACTACATTTAGTGCTGCCATCGCTGATCTACAGTCACTAGCAAGTACTCTTCCTGCAAACCAATATATAAAACAATGAAGCTTTCATACAAATACTGCTACAGTAAGCACACAGCTATACACCTGTCTGACTTTCAGAAAAATCCCAAACAGACCAGACTGGATGGTGGAGCTCTACACACAGAGATATGTTAAAGAGGTCAGTTGTGACCTATCAAAAATGGTTTCTTTGCAGATCAGCTGATCTAGTACAGGAAAATGTCTGTCGTATCCAATATCACACACACACACACAGGGATCCATGTCAGCAAACTCCTGTACACACCTACCTACTTACCACACACAATGGTGCAATTTAACAAAAGAGTGCATCTGCAAGTTGGTTGCATCACAGCCAATAATCAAGGACAGCTCATTCACAGGGTCCTAAAATGGGTTGAATCTCAAGCAGTACACAAGTCAGAGAACCATCTAATGGCTACTGCTCAAAATTAGAGTCCTAAAAAGCAGATGTGCCAAAGAAATTCCAACTCTTGGAACTGCCATCAAGACCATAAATCTCAGTGAAGTTATGCAGTAGAGATGACATAACCAGGGAACAGACATCTGCTGTGCAGACATTTATGAAGCAAGCACTGGAAGCAGTCATACCCTCTAACAAGGCAGCCCACTTTGATTTCAGCATTTTCCAACAGTCTGCTTAGCCACCTGATAGCAGACTCTGCAGGACAGAGGTTTTAGTCCCGATTTTGCTCCAGGTGATCCAGGCTTGAGTAGAGCTCCTGGAAAGCATATCAGTGATTGGCTGAGGTTTGTTTTCCTATTGCTGAGGGAAGGGATTCGGTTGTTGCATCCTGATATAGGACCACAGTAGTGTGACCTGGAGGAAGATTCAGACCAGCATCCCCATGCACAGAGACACGGGTCATAAGCCAAGCTAAGGCAGCACACTTTATCTGAGGATAACAAGTGACTGTAAGAGTACGCTTCTAACAGACAGGTTAACTAGGCATTAGACTGGTTCTGTCAGAAAACAATGGGGCCATTAAGAGCATCAAAACAATGTGTAATGTCCTGCTAGATAAAGACTGCTGCTCTTGAGTTGTGCCTTTCCCTACTGCAATCTTCTGATGTCACGACTGAGGCAGAACAAATGTATCATCACAGAACCCAACCTGATAGCCACTGTGACAGGAGAGACTGGGACAAAAATTTAGTAGTTAGTGATCCACCTGAAAATGGTTGTTTGGCAAGTGTGAGCATTTTCTCACTTGCAGAGAAGAATAACTACTCAATGTTCTTAAACTTGCGCAGCCACTACAGGTAAAACCTGAGCTGGTGGTGCACATCAGTGTGAAGGGTTTTCTCTGCCATGGTTTCTGCCCCAGCAAAGACAGAGAGGACTGAACTGACTCAATAACAATTCAGAAATCTATTCAGAGAAATGTCAATCTCAGACTTAGCATATGCAAATCCAGATTTTCAGGCAGTCTCCACAGTCTAGGACTCTGCTTTGAGAATCATTACATTTCTGCATTGAGAATCATTATATTTCAAACAAGCAGTTATACCTATTCCTCTGTGCTAACTACCAGATCTTCCATAGGTGTGTTCCTAGCCCTGCCAAAAAATAAAAGGATCTGTCCTAGAGCTTTTCCCCATGTTGGTAAACTTAATTTGAAATTCATTTTCCGAGATTTCAAATAGACTATTCTTAACAAAAACTGGAGATGGTTTATAATCAGAACTCAACCTCTACCACAACTATTTCACATTCACCAAGCAGGTAATAAATATATAGACCATAAACAAATCTGTGAAAGAAGCTTGACTTTTATATTTTTCTTGTTTTAATAGACTAAAAACATCCCCTTAATAATTCCCTTCCTTCTCCAGTCAGTCATCACCCTTCTAACACACAAAACTTATACAGTTGAAAATACTATTGTCTTCAAACCAATAAAAAAAAGAAACAAAATGAAATAAATTTTCCAAAGAAAAGGTACAGAAATGCAAATAATTTCTGAAGAACATATCCCAAAGCATAAGGAAATAGCAGTAGCAGAAAGGTTGTAACCAACAAAGGCAGCCTCTCCAGGTACTCAATATATTGCTTTTTAGATTCTATTCAACATTGCAAAAACTTGTCAGTGAAAAGCAGTAGAATGTGAAAAGAAATACAATTATAAAAGTGTATGTCACAGATGCAAAGTACCAGACAATCTGCCCACTCCATCAAAGTTTTTACACCTGGAATATTAACATTAAAGTTTTGCTTTTCCTTACCTGCCAAAATAACAGGTTATAATTCCACACACACACATTTCTACTTTTCTCACCCACTGCACAAAGTGTCAAACATTTGTGTCAAAACTGATTTAATCTTTTTTTAAACTCACACTAATGTAAAATGACTGCAAAAGAAAAAAAAAGAGCATAGAAGAACATTGACATTACACTCATGCCACACTAAATTTAACATTTGCCTTAAAAAGCTCAGCAGTCATGGGAGATGCAAGATGCCAGAGGAATGGCAACAGCACTTCAATCATTCTCATCTAAAAGTAACATAGAACCTACAGTACAGTAGCCATGGGTGAATGAGACGTACTAGTGTAAGAAGAGTAACAAGACTCTAATCCCACTTAACTAAAAGTAACATAGACCCTACAGTACAGTAACCATGGGTGAATGAGACGTACTAGTGTAAGAAGAGTAACAAGACTCTAATCCCACTTAACTAAAAGTAACATAGACCCTACAGTACAGTAGCCATGGGTGAATGAGACGTACTAGTGTAAGAAGAGTAACAAGACTCTAATCCCACTTAACTAAAAGTAACATAGACCCTACAGTACAGTAACCATGGGTGAATGAGACGTACTAGTGTAAGAAGAGTAACAAGACTCTAATCCCACTTAACTAAAAGTAACATAGACCCTACAGTACAGTAACCATGGGTGAATGAGACGTACTAGTGTAAGAAGAGTAACAAGACTCTAATCCCACTTAACTAAAAGTAACATAGACCCTACAGTACAGTAGCCATGGGTGAATGAGACGTACTAGTGTAAGAAGAGTAACAAGACTCTAATCCCACTTAACTAAAAGTAACATAGACCCTACAGTACAGTAACCATGGGTGAATGAGACGTACTAGTGTAAGAAGAGTAACAAGACTCTAATCCCACTTAACTAAAAGTAACATAGACCCTACAGTACAGTAACCATGGGTGAATGAGACGTACTAGTGTAAGAAGAGTAACAAGACTCTAATCCCACTTAACTAAAAGTAACATAGAACCTACAGTACAGTAGCCATGGGTGAATGAGACGTACTAGTGTAAGAAGAGTAACAAGACTCTAATCCCACTTAACTAAAAGTAACATAGACCCTACAGTACAGTAACCATGGGTGAATGAGACGTACTAGTGTAAGAAGAGTAACAAGACTCTAATCCCACTTAACTAAAAGTAACATAGACCCTACAGTACAGTAACCATGGGTGAATGAGACGTACTAGTGTAAGAAGAGTAACAAGACTCTAATCCCACTTAACTAAAAGTAACATAGACCCTACAGTACAGTAACCATGGGTGAATGAGACGTACTAGTGTAAGAAGAGTAACAAGACTCTAATCCCACTTAACTAAAAGTAACATAGACCCTACAGTACAGTAACCATGGGTGAATGAGACGTACTAGTGTAAGAAGAGTAACAAGACTCTAATCCCACTTAACTAAAAGTAACATAGACCCTACAGTACAGTAACCATGGGTGAATGAGACGTACTAGTGTAAGAAGAGTAACAAGACTCTAATCCCACTTAACTAAAAGTAACATAGACCCTACAGTACAGTAACCATGGGTGAATGAGATGTACTAGTGTAAGAAGAGTAACAAGACTCTAATCCCACTTAACTAAAAGTAACATAGACCCTGCAGTACAGTAACCATGGGTGAATGAGATGTACTAGTGTAAGAAGAGTAACAAGACTCTAATCCCACTTAACTAAAAGTAACATAGACCGTACAGTACAGTAACCATGGGTGAATGAGACGTACTAGTGTAAGAAGAGTAACAAGACTCTAATCCCACTTAACTAAAAGTAACATAGACCCTACAGTACAGTAACCATGGGTGAATGAGACGTACTAGTGTAAGAAGAGTAACAAGACTCTAATCCCACTTAACTAAAAGTAACATAGACCCTACAGTACAGTAGCCATGGGTGAATGAGACGTACTAGTGTAAGAAGAGTAACAAGACTCTAATCCCACTTAACTAAAAGTAACATAGACCCTACAGTACAGTAACCATGGGTGAATGAGACGTACTAGTGTAAGAAGAGTAACAAGACTCTAATCCCACTTAACTAAAAGTAACATAGACCCTACAGTACAGTAACCATGGGTGAATGAGACGTACTAGTGTAAGAAGAGTAACAAGACTCTAATCCCACTTAACTAAAAGTAACATAGACCCTACAGTACAGTAACCATGGGTGAATGAGACGTACTAGTGTAAGAAGAGTAACAAGACTCTAATCCCACTTAACTAAAAGTAACATAGACCCTACAGTACAGTAACCATGGGTGAATGAGACGTACTAGTGTAAGAAGAGTAACAAGACTCTAATCCCACTTAACTAAAAGTAACACAGACCCTACAGTACAGTAACCATGGGTGAATGAGACATACTAGTGCAAGAAGAGTAACAAGACTCTAATCCCACCTAACTAAAACTAACATGGATCCTACAGTACTGCAGCCATAGGTGAATGTGACATACTAGCATAAAGTCAAAGACTTGTTGGTTTAGGGGTACGATTCCCACTTCAGGTGGGAGATGTCCCAGGTTCAAATCCCAGACAAGCCCAGTGTTTTAACAGGGAACTAGTGCTGATGATTAAGGGTATGGAGTGTCACTGGGATGCTTTCTGTAGTTAAGATGATTCCCTCATTCTTCATTTGCATACTGCGTGAATAGGACTAAATTACAGTTCTATGTTTTAAATGGGAAATAAGGTTCGCCTCCATAATGGTAACCCTGGCCACATACCTAGTATCTTCTTATGAACCTGTATAATTGGGGTGGGTTTGGCATAATGGCTCGGCCTTCACCTTTTAAACACAAAGTGCAAGATATGACTAACTTCAGGATATTGACTAGGCTTAAAATGGCCCTTCAGTGCAATTAGCCTAGTATTCACCTATAAATCTATTAAACTCTATGAATCTATTAAAGTAACAGTGAAAAGACTCTAATCCTACCCAACTGAAACTAACATGGATCTTACAGTTCAGCAGCTGTGAGTGAATGTAACACACTAGTGTAAAGAAGGAGTAACAAGAGTCTAATTCCACCCAATTAAAACTAACATGGATCTTACAGCACAACAGCCATGGGTGAATGTGATACAGTCCTGTAAAGGAAAAGTAATTACGCTAATCCCACCTAGCTAAAAATAAAAGTTAAATATTTACCATAATGATAGACATGGATGAGCAGGTCCTTGATAACAGCAGGACTAAAGTGGGGGGGGGGGTGTCAGAAGAGTGATGAGTCGCAGAGGATGGACACGTTCATCCAGATTTATCAAAGTATGTAACTTTCACATCTAGTATGTGGGCAACAGTTTTTTTGTAACAGAACCCTAAGATAATCCTCCTGGGCAGTCTTCCCTTAAAGGGATACCCCTTATAAATGTGCAGTGTCCCTTAAAGGGATACCTCTTTAACTGTGCCTCTAAAGGATGACTTGGAAGACAACGCCACATCCAGCTTATGGAGTACTATGAAAGTAATACGAGAAGACAAGGTTCCTGCTATACAAATACCCAGAGCTGCAATCTAGAAAAAGGTGAAGAGGTAGCAATTGCTCTTTTAGAACAAGCTGTTGGAATCCTTTTAATAACTGTGAAGAGCCAATTTGTTGAGCACAACTGGACAGAAAATTAACCCACAGAAAAACTTGTATGCAAGTTTTTTTTTTCCAGGAGGCAACCCCCAAACTTAAATATACAAACACTACGGTCAAACATAAAATATGAATAAATTTCCCTGTAGAAAGGTATTACTGTTGAAGCACACTTAGAAACCTAACTAGCAATGATTTCCTACAGAAAACCTGCATAGCAGAGTTGACATTTAGTGGTGTTCAGTGAGTTGCATTCGCACATACTTGCTCTCAATGAGCAGTAGAGCAGCTTGCTGGAACAGAGAGTAAAAGCTGCAGGGTCAATGTAGGAATAGTTTAATCATGCAAAACAAAGTAAAGGTCCCAAAAAGGAACTGATATTTCTAATGATGTCCCAAAGACAGAGGAACCTTAAAGGTTATGCATACCTCTAAACAAAATCAGTGACAAAGAATCAATACTTTTCTGATTTTTTCCTGCTTCTTTGTTCCAGTTGTCTGTTGATCATCAGCACCTTCATTTCAAATCACCCCATTCATTCCCATCACTAGGGCAAGAGTTGAGCTGGACTGGCTATCATTCAGGCATCCACCAGGTGCTGTTTAATGCTACTTTTTACTACCATATCCTCTTACATGCACCTAGTAAAGCATCAAGGAGGGGACATGCAATTGGCTGCAGCGAAGGAGGTCTCCTCACTTCTGTAAATGGAGTTTCCTCTTCCAGCAGGTCCTCCCTCTTGAATAATGAGTGATGGCTCCTCCAGTCTCTACCATGGAAACCACCAATGGTATGCTGCCTCTCCAAATAGGTCCCCCCTAGCAGATGTGAGTGAGTCTTGTCCATTCATTCCTCCCCCTCTACCTGGCTCTGCCAGGAAGACAACCCTCAGTCACTTGGATCATAGTTAGGACTCTTTCCTGTGTGCCATGCAGCCAAACTAAAACTTTGGTGAAAATCTGATAAAGTCACTAGACAGGTCTTGAGGGAAAATCAACTAGGTCCAAAGCCAAAAATCTGACCAAGACTATCCAGAACAGTTGGAAATAGGTTCATAGGCTGGTACTAGGCTATCAGCCCTAGGGCCTATACAAGCCTAGCCATAACAATTCCCTGGCTATTTCTTCCCACACTATTTACTTCCCTGGACCTCTGTCTAGCAGGGCGACTGATGTGAGTATAACCAAAGGAAATGAAGACCCAGGTAACATTTTCCCAAAAAATGGGAGAGAAACATCCTGTGAGGAGAAGCTATAATATTTTCTTCAATAAGTGAGTTAGTAGTATGGAAAAACATACCTGTTAAGGTCAGAGATAGGCTTGTGCTTGGCTTTATGTGCAAACTTCATCATCAGAAAAAAATGATGAAATGTGTAAAGGAGTCTAGAGGGTTATTGTCAGACCACAGCATACCTGGGACCTCCTCCTGATGAAGGACTGGAAAAAATACTGAACTTCACACCAGTGGGTCAGGGAAAGAGCTCAAAACAAGGACTGTCCCATAGACTGTAAGCGTCCATGTTAGCAATGAGTTTAGGGGCCACTCATGAAGCATCAGGAAACAATGGCTGAGCCTACTTGTGAATGAACTGTCTTCCCTTCGAACAGTTATGTAATGTAATGTTACTGGAGACAAAGCTCTCACATAAAGCCACTACAAATACCAAAAAGACTGTCAGTTACACACACCACACTAGTTATCACACCCAGTACAGACTAAACACATATACCTACATATGCTGAGGCCCTTAAACGTAACCTATCTTAACTACACTGGCCTCCTAAATGAAACCTAAGAAGCAAGTACCCTCAACCACGTCACACTAAACTCAGGCAGCACCCATCATGAAACATGCATCCAAAACTCACAGTGCCCCAACTTAAAAGACCACAAGGCAAACCTCCACACAGTCCAACATCCTAGTTATAGGTAACGTCATAGTGACACACACTTGTTTCATCACTCACAAGACTGAGAAGAGAGTCACGGTTTGCTGCCTATTGGGTACCAGAATTTGTCACATCACACATGCACTTGGGTTTGTGCACAGGTACACACATGACACACAGATATATATATATATATATATATATATATATATGCGACTAATCAACTTGCAGCACATCTCCCTGGACACGAGACACGTCTTAGAATATGAGAGAGGCAGGTATAAACCTAGCTTTGAGCAACATTTTACCATCACTGAGGAAAACACAGGAACATTCCTGTCCAAGAACGCAAAAGGCCACCATCTTCCAAACCTTCTTCTTTGGAACAGAATCTTGCCAGTCGATCATTTGGAGAGGAGGCAAAGAAATCACTTTAGGAAGTCCCCACAGATTGATCAAATCTTGCAAGATCCCCTGCTCTATTTTATCTAGAAAAAGGTGTAACTAAGGAAAGTTTTTTTTTTTTTTTTAAATTGGGATACAGGATCTGAATTGCTTAGCCATAGTAAGGCCTTTTCAAGTTTAATTCTGGTGGCTGCCAAAACAGCAATTACTACAAAATGGAAATTAAAGTCTAAACCAACCATACCTGAAGTAGTAAATATTATGGCAGGGATAAAAGAACTGGAAGTGGAATCTTTAGAAAAGGATATGTGCAAACTACATTGTGGGAACAATACATGAAGAATGTTTTGGAGCAGGAGGAGTGAAGTTAAATGGAAGGAAGGAGCTGAGCAATTTATGTAATGGAGTGCATAAAAGTATGTATGAAATGTACAATGTTTTGAAGGTGTGAACATGTTAACATTGTTTGTTTTATTTTACATAAAATTTATGGTCATCTGTATCTAAAGTGATAATTCAATGAAGATGTTAAAATAACTTCCTAGAATAAAAACTTTTTCCCACCAGCGGAGGAGGAACTGGTTATATCACACACCCTGGGACAGGTGGAAATAGAACAGTCTAGTGAATGAAGGATTACACCCTAGAAAGGAAGAATTTCTTCCCACTGCCATCTATAACCTTGATGAAATAACTCATTTGTCTGCAACTATTTGTTGTCAAGATGACTAGTGACTTCCTCCTACTTTCACAGTTAGACAGAACAAACTAATATACTGAAAAATCAAAGCTGCAGAAGCATATACATTTTCTCATACTTATCAATAATCTTGCCATCCTTATCAAAAAGGGTAGAAATGGAATTAGCTAAAAATTTATCAACAATATGATTAAGTAAAGCTATATAGCTACTGGGTCAGGTTTCGGATGACAGCATAAAAACTTAAGATTGAGGAACTTTATACATTCTATCTGCCTTTTTAGGGGCAGCAGGCTGACTCTCAGGGAAATTACAGGTAGTGACACACTTCCTCCAAAGCTGACAGAACTGGGGGAATGAGTGAGGGTTCTAGAAATTCCTTCTGTAACAGCTCATAGCATTTTCTGAGGGACTGAGAAATCAATAAGTCTTCCACTGAAAATACTAGCATATTCCAGAAATAGTGTCAGAAAGCAATCCCCCCACCCCCCACAGGGAGAAACTGAGCTCTCCTCAGAGTCAATCAGAAATCTTAGGCAAAAACTCCACATGTGTGCCTTTATCTTCCTGTCCAAATTCAGAATCTTGAATCTCTTTATACGAAGGATCAATAGCCTGAATTAAAATTTGAGCCAGACCAAGTAACTACACCTGTTGAGAAGTACACATTTATTTTTCTGCCTTTTTTTTTTTTTTTTGGACCAACAGTGTTCTTAATGACAATAGAACTTCCGCAGGGATGGGCACAACACTCTGAAAAAAACAAGGAAGCCTTCCCCATTTCCTCTTCCAGAGCCAACAAGAGTAGTTCAACCTTGCCATGGAGGGGTCATCAACAGCTGCAGAGGACATGGCTAATTCCCTGGTCCATGGTGGCTATAGGTGCTAAACCAGAGGGATCCAGGTACAAGATGAGTGATCTGAAATACAACTAATGACCACAGCTCTGTCACCCACCTGTAGCTGAGGCAAATATCTAGCCTGCTGTGGCAGCAAAGGCTGTTTGTATAACTTTTTAGTTTTGTGGCTGGAAAAATGATCGACTGTGTGACCATTTGTTCCATGGTCAAGTCAAAAATGCTGCCTCTTTCCTGGGGAAAACAAGAAGCAAAAGAGGTAAAATTTAAGTCTTTAAAAGTCACTTTTTTCACAAAAACACATAGTAAAATGAACTTTGCTAACCTCCAAAAGTAAAACGAACAATTTCTCTAAAGAAAAAATGTTTTTCAATTACTTTAAACAACTTTTAAACTCACAGGAAAAAAGTGCAATCTCATTTAAAAGTACAATCCAGTCTCAGGACAATCTGCTAAAAATGGATTCCTAGCTTTAAAATAACATTCCTGAACAGGAAAGAGTTAATAAACATTTTTTTAATGGAAGTTTCTTCCCCAAAGGGAACTCATCTTCCCAGCAAAGAAACAGCAAAAGCAGACCATGGATCCTAGCAAGTCCCACTTTTTGCCACTCTTTGGTGGCAGGAAAGCTTTGAAGGACTTTCCTCCCAAACCTGTCTTTTTAGTAAGGTCAGCTTGAGCTGACTGACTGGGTGCATGGAAAATGGCCTTAAGCTTTGGAAACTGGACAGCTATTATTATTATTATTATTATTATTATTATTATTATTATTAATTAATTTATTTATTTGCATTTGTTTACCAGGATGGTCCAACTGCGCCAGAAGTGCCCATTTTCAGTGGAGTCCCGAGGTGAAAAGCTCCACATGTAAGACATTACACATACAATACAGAATTTACATTAATAAAGACATTTAGCGCATATTATTGGCAGCTTATACAATTGGTAAAAAACAGTACACGAGTAAACATACTTGTATCCAAGATTGTATACAAGCAATACAGAATATATACATCAGAACATTCCATACAAATAGTTATCAGCTTGCAAAATTTATGTAGGAGACTTCATGCAGCAGGTGCAAAGCAGGTGTATGAATTAAGTGGATGGAGTCTAGGTACTTAAACTTTTAACACATTTAGGAGGTGTAATAGAGCGATAGGCTATACGAGTACTGTTGCAGGAATCGGCCAAAGTCAGTTGGTACTGTTGCAAATAAAAGTGGTGGTGTGATAGTAAGGTAGGCTGCATGAGTATCTGAATGTCTATGCCTGATCAATGGTAGGACTATAAGGGTTAGTAAGAGAGGGAAGTAGACAGGATGGAGAGGCAGGGTAAGTAAAAAGGCGGGTGGATGTGAAAGGACGATGCTAGAGTAGCAGAGAGGGGGTGGGAATAGTTGTGATAGTTAGGTTAAATGAGATGTGGTGTTAGCACATGTGCACAGCCAAGATGAGGAGTGGTGTTACTTGAGGGATCTCTTGAATGAGTTCACTGAGCAGGTGGATCTAAGTGTTATGAGGAGGAAGTTCCAAATTTTTGCGATGGTAAAGGAGTAAAGCATCTGGCCAGCTGAGAGCTTTGTTTTTTCTACATTTTCGAGCAGTTGGTTGTTGGATCAGAGCGGATGGTATAGAGTAAGTATAGATGACAGAAACAGGGCACATGGATGGCTTATGAATGAGTTTGTGAGCTGTGGTTAGTTAGACAAAGGTGAGATAGTTGGGGAGTTCAAGCCATTTTAGGTTGCGTAATAAGCAGTGGTGGGATTAGTAGGAAGCATTAGTTACAAACTTAGCAATTTTGTTGTAGCATGAGTCTAGTTTGGACTTTAGCGAGGACTGAATATTATAGAGGAGGGGGGCACCATATAAAAGAGAGGGTAATAGAAAAAGAGGCAAGGAAAATTCAGGCTGATGCACGGAGTAAATGTTTGTGTCGGTAGAGAGTGCCAAGCTTTTGATGAGTTTTTTTGACACTGGACTGGATGTGCAGGTCAAATGTGAGGTTTTCTTCTATGATGATACCTAGGAGTTTTGTGTTAGGTATAATGTCAATGGTGGTACCATTTAGGGATTGAATGGTGAAGTCCTCTTTTGGTAGGGGTGTGGACTTTTTGGGGGCAAAGATTACTAGTTTAGTTTTGTTGGGGGGTCAGGGCAAGATGATTACTAGACATCCAAATTTCGGTGGAGGTGAGAGCCTTTTGGGCGAGTTGGTGTAGTTTTGAGGAGTTGTTTGCAGTGCAGATGATAGTGGAGTCATCTGCATACTGAATGACTGAGCCTTGAAAGAGTGTGGTGTGGAAGTTATTGATAAATATGCAAAACAGAAGTGAGCCTAAAATGGAGCCTTGAGGAGCACCAGTGGTGGTATTTAGGAAAGGGGAGTAACAGTTCTTCCCTTTAGTTGATTGGTGTTTGTTAGTGAGGTAATTAGGGAACCAGTTTAGAGGTTGAGGTGAGGTGCCTATGTTAAGACACTTGTGTTAGAAGGAGAGACTGGGACATAGTATTGAAAGATTTAGAAAGATCAAGAAATAGTGAAGATATGATTTTACCAGCATCACAGGCTTGGTTGACAGTGTCCATGAAGGATATGATGGCAGTGATGGTACTATGCCCTGGCCTAAATCCGTGTTGGATGGGGGAGAGGATGTGGTTGTGAGTCAGATGGTGAAGAAGTTGAGAAAGAATACATTTTTCCAGAATCTTAGAGATGGGCGATAGTATAGCAATGGGGCAGAAGTTGGTGGTGTCTATGTTGGGGTCCCCCCTTTTATAGAGGGAGGATACAAGCTTTTTTCCAGATGATGGGAATATAGATTCGTGGATAGATCTGTTGCAAAGTATGCTGATAGGGATATTTGCAGGAATTTAGGGGGTATATTGTCAGGGGCATTTGTGCATGGTTTGAGTTTTAGAAGCAATTTAATAGTTGAGGTGGGTATAGGTGACAGAGTAAAGTTAGGAATTGAGGGCGCACTGGTGTTAGCTGTGGAAAGGTCTGTGGTGGGCAAGCTGGTCTTGGGAAAGGTAGCAGTTAGATTGGTTACAGTATCTATGAAATAGGAGTTGAAGGTTGCAGTAGTTTCAATGGGTTTTCTACTTGTGTCTGGGCAAGGATTATTGCTAGAGCCAGGGTTTAATAAAGAGTTGACAGAGATCAAGAATTACTTTGGGTTTTGCTTGTGTTGATTCTGTAATGTAAGGTAGTGTTCTTTTTTGTTTTGTAATACTAGGCGCTTAATATGGTTTCAGAGCTCTTTGTATTGGGTGAGGTCAGATGTTTTTTTTTGCCAGATTTTCTATGATTTGTCCCTGCTTTTCATGAGATCCTTAGTGGATCTTGTTAGTCAACTGGCATGGTTGGTCTTTACTCTCTTTTGGCTAAGGGGAGCGAGATTGTTTAGTATGCTGAGGAAGATTGAGTTGAAGAACTCAACTGCCTCCTCAAGGGGAAGTGATTTTAGTGCATCCCAGTTGATGTTAAGTAACCTTTGGTTAAAACTAGAGGGACAGAACTGGGATTCATCTCTGGTTATCCTGTACTGATGCTTATTAATTGCTGTATTACATTCACATTGTATAAAGGCCAGTAAGTGGTCACTTATACTACTGAAGAGTGTACTAGTGATTGTGATCTTATTTGGGTTGGACATTAAAATCCAGTCTAGGATTGTGCCAATAGTATTATTTTTATTAGCCTGGTTATGGTGTTAACTAGCTGAGTGAACTAATATAGATTAATATTGCAGGTAGAGGGGTGTGGGGATATGTCTAGCCACTTGATATTTACATCTCCCAGTATGGTGGTCTAATTTTTTATGTTAGTAAATGCCCAGGGAAGGATTTCCTCAAGAACTGGGATGTTATTGCCTGGAGGAATGCAAATGACTACCCCACAGAGGTTTTTGCAATTGTTCATTTTCAGAAAAGAAACTGGAAGTTCGGCGGTGGAGAACTGTGGGGTGGGTTTTGTATATGGGACAATAGTGAAGGACATGGGGTATACTAGAGAGATGCCTCCATCTTTTTTTCCGGGTCTGTCAGCCCCAAGACAGATGAAACCTGGGGGAAGGAATTCTGTATCTTTAATGTTGGTTTTAGCCACATTTCAGTTGTGGCAATATAGGGTTTGTTGTGGGCTAGCCATGCAGGGAAGTCAGGTATTTTATTTCTGATGCTTTATAGATTAGCTGTAGTGAAGTTTACTGATTTATGGGAGTTGGGGGGGTTTGAAGAGGAGAGGAGATGGAACCTGGGTCCCATCATATGCATATTATCATATTATATCATATGCAGGATATAACCCATACAGCTAAGGCTACTGCAGCAGTGATCAATATGACAAACATAAAATGCAACTGTCAAGATGTCAAAAACAGTCTTACTAAACTCAGCTCCCTGATCAAATCAAATAAAACCAGATACCAGGTAAAAAAAGCCACCTACTTAAAAGACAACAGTAAAGCCTTCTTTAGTTATGTTATAAACCTTAGAAGCCATGCCCAGCAATGGAGGACTAATAGTATACATCACATACTCAGACTCTGAGGACACAGAATCTACTAGTGGAAAAATGGATCTCTAATTTCACCCCTCTCTCTCCCCTTAAATTCCCAGATCACATAGCTGCATCTATACCCCTCCTTCAAATATCCCATGAACACATTCTCAGAGCACTTTCTAAGGCCAAGAACACTCATTCCATTGGGCCAAATAACATACAAGGCTGCCTACTGGCTAGTCTGATATGCTACTTGTTAAACCACCTACAGATTCAACATCAGCCTCCAAACTGGCTTTGTGCTAGATGAAGGGTGGACAGTAGTCATCCCCCTTAAAACAGGTGGGGCATCAATGAACTCAGGAAATTACAGATTTGTAAGTCTGACCAGCCTCATGGTTAGGGGTATGCAGAGGACAATTATGGAAATAATAAATAAGAGTAAATAGGGGCATCAGTAACCTACAAACCCTTAACCTGGTCAACTTTTTTGAAAAGGTTATTGAAGAAATATATGAGGGAAATTGGTATATACTGCATTTCTCAAATTTGCAAAGGCATTCAACACTCTCGCACATACAAGTATTGCTGATAAACTCTCCCAGCTAACTGTTGATCCCTATGTAACTCACCAGACAACAAACTGTCCCACAAATACAAACCAAGAAATTAGGGTAGGTTGCTCTACCTCCTCCAAAGAACACATTACGACTGGTGCATACCAGGGATGAGTGCTTGTGCCACATCTCTTTGGCATTTACTTCTCACAGGTCAAAGCTAATGTTAAGGGTTTATGTCTGACCAAGTTTTCAGAGGACTGTAAACTTGATGCCATCATAAACTCTTCAGAGAACACCAAGATCCTTCCAAAAGGGCCTTTCCCAAATAAATAGCAGGTAAGATAACAGAATAAAGCTAAATGCCAAAAAAATGTATAACACAGTTATTTCAGCCAGCATGATGTACCCTGTAACTATCATCAGCAACACACCCTTGAAAACCAATCATATAGTTAGGGACCTGGGAACCGATGTGGCCGTCAAACCATCCTTTGACCTCCATGTATCCACTACTGCAAGAAATTCCTTTCTTGTTGCACAGATTATTAGTATGGATGTGGGGGTCTAGGTCCAGAGCTGTGATAAATGTATTTGGCATTTATTAGGGCAATCATAGAGTATAATTCACCCTTTGGTATGTATCTATGTATGTATTTGCATATAGCTTTATATATATATATATATATATATATATATATATATATATATATATATATATATATATGCATACAGGGTCCCATTCACATTGTTGAACTTTTACAAGTTCGAACATCATATCATTAACTTGTAAAACTTCGAACATTTCAATGGAGATCTCATTAAGGGAAGCTTTCCCCTTCCTGCAATGTAGAGTGATCTCGGAGTAGGTATATTTAAGTAGCGGAGGGTGTAGGGTGGCTTGCCCCCCTGCTTACAACCTTCAGGCACGTTTTTTGTAGGGGGGGGGTCATGTTTTAGAACTTTTAAAGTTTGAACATACCATGTTAACCATATGGTGTTTGAATTTTTAAGAGTTTGACAACGTGATATAGACCCATATATCTATATATATATATATATATATATATATATATATATATATATATATATATATATATATATATATATATATATATATGTATGGACGGTGCAGTGGTGCAGAGGCAGCATTGTCGCCTCACAGCAAGAGGTTCTCCAGTTCGATTCTTGGCTGGTGTGCCGTCTGTGCGGAGTCTGCATCTCCCCCTTGCATTCATGTGGGTTTCCTCCAGGTGCTCCAGTTTCCTCCCATGTTTCAAAGACGTGTCTGGAGTGTTTCTCCCTGAGCCTCTGCTGAAAATTGACAGTTCCAAGTCGGACTTTCCCGGTAAACAAATGTAAGATAAATAAATAAAATAAATAAATCTGTCCAAACACTTAATACACTCTGAATGACCACAATGCTTTATTACCAAGAAAATCAATGGCCTAAATCATAAAAACTACACAGACCACTCAGTGCATTGAGCCTCTTCTCTGCATCATACAAGCTACTGAGTGGCAATCTCTGCCTTGCACACAGAGCCTGAACAGATCATCCCTTTCAGATCTACTGCACATCTGCAAGCCCACCGGTGGCATAAATATCCACTCAAGACATCTTAATCTCTTGTGCAACATAAACAGAACATGTTGGAGGAATAAGTACATATCACAGAGACTACCATTTCTTTGAAAAAATCTTCCTGTCCACAAGAAGCAAAGAACTTTCCTTACTCCGTTCAGACAATCTGGACAAATAGATGGGAATCTGCAAACTCACTGCTGGATTAGCACTCTTGTCTCTTATGGATAGGGATAACTTGCAAATGTTCTGCCTACTTAAATTACAAGGGCTAAACATTTTATGGGAATGTAGGACTAAGCTTCTAACGATCCCAGCACGTACCTACAAACCTATGACTGACCATGAGAAATTGATTGGATGACATAGGCTACCCCAAATCCTCACAACTTCTCAAATGGGATTAGAATGGGTTCATCTATACTGGTTGATGCACCTGCCTACTGCTGGTGTGGATGGCTTCAAACTTTTGGGCAGAAAGCCCTGAAAATGGATGATCTACAGTAAGTGCACATGATTAAGTCTCTGAGCTGTTAAATAAGTGCATACTGTAGTCCATAGTTAGAATTCCTCCGCCTCCATTTGCCTAATGTGAAATTCTGAGCAAGTCACTTAGTCCCTCCCCACAGTAGTTCCTGAAAAGAGAGGCGTGTGTTAAGTGGGCTTACCTGGTTAAATAATTAAAACAAATGTCTGAATCCTCATCTCTAGTATGGTGATGCAAATCTTTCCCTCTACTGGGGTCAGACACCTTGGACAGTTGTTTGATCCTTATAAATGCCCCTTCACCCTATGGTAGATGCACCTATGGTAATTGCCACAAATGGAGCAAAAACTAGAATGGACTGTTCTCTTGAAGGGTGCGTGGATGCATCCATTAATTTTTCAGAATCTTACTAGATGTGTTGCTGCGGTAGCATTGTCGCCTCACAGTAAGACGTTGTCCCATTCAATTGTCAGCTAGAGCATCTTCTGTGTAAAGACATGCATGAATGGGCGTACCTTCATTGAAGGTTATGCGTCAGGGCTGGCAAATCAGCACATAAAAGTCTACTGCCAATAATTGGCGGACCGGAGTTCCGCTATGGTGACCCCTAACCGGGAAAAGCCAAAAGACACAACAACAACAACTAGATGAGAAATCAATCCAGCAGCCAAACCACTAAAGTTAGTGTTCAACTGAAGTATACACTTGTGGACTCTTGTAACAGGCATCACGGGAAATTGCTGGCATAAGAATTGCTACTGCCAAGAGGCCTACAGTTTTGAAGCAAAGTTGAAAATGCTGAACTCTACCTGAAGGCAGACAAGTTCTCCGTGTTAAGGTTTCTAGGTAGCAGCCGATGGAAAGTGAACAGTTGCATGAATTCATGTGGGAGCATGCAAGATTTTCTCTTACTCCTAGAATGGAACATTTTGATCAGATACTCCCAAGCAAAGAGCAGAAGCAGTTAGGAGTCACTCATACAGGCAGCAGAAAATCTTGCCTCCCTTCGGTCTTTGACTTCAACTACAGACGTGCATTTAGTTAAACTATGAGCAGGAGGTTAAGTTCAGGCCAAATAATAACAGCCCAAGTGGGTAGGGACTCGCTCATACTTGAAAAAAAGAGATACCTCCAGCATGCGTCCACAATCTTAACAGAGTTATACATCCTAATGGCTCAAAGGACATCAACTCTCCATTGCGTAGGCACAGAAAAATTAACTTCATTATCTTACAGAATGAAACCTTTTAAACCACTTAAATACAGTGCAAGTCTGAGGCTCTATTTGGCACTGAAAATAACATATTGTAATCTCCTGACCCTTTTTGGTCTAATGGAACCTCCTGGATTCTCTTCTGTATAATATTATATACCGGTTCCCATGCTTCATGGTTCTGAGGGGTATCAGGCTGGCAAAGGGTAGCATGTGAGGTATGGGCATGAGTGAAAGGGAATTTTGTACCTTCTGAACTTTGCTGTCTACATCCACTTGTTATTTTCTCAAGTGCTAGCCACAGAGGAAGTTGGAGGGAAAGATGGCCTCAGGCTGCCTTCAGGCTGGGAGGGTCACAAAAGGCCTTAGAAAAAATTGCTTTTGCCCTGCAACATTCTCTCCAAAGAAAACCCTATCTGTGCCATAAACATCCTAACTCCCAACGCCAGTTTAAAGACAAATTCTTTCCTGAAATTAAAAGACTATTAAAATTACAGAACCTCATTTGGATAACTAAGGAAACAAAACTCCTTCAACTCCACCCCCTCAAACAATAATCTTTCCCACTTTATAACCCTCGGAATCTTGGCAAAACATTCCATCAGAAGCCACAAAACCAAGAAATACATCTATTTCGTTCCCCTTGAAAATTCTGAAAGGAAGTCAACCTTATTACTGAATGATCCAGTCCACAGTTCTCTGTCCCATCATCTTTCTTAAAATGAGAGATGAAAAAACTCACCCCCCCATTGGCTTCCACTACAAATTCTCAGTCTTCCCACTTCTAGTTCCTCCTCCTCCTCCTTGTTCTTGGAACCACCCCCATTCTTCATCCCACCATTCTACTTTCAATTTATAAAACACAAATATTTAGATCTTCTTGGCAACATTCCATGCGTCTCCTGACCAGGATCAGACAACCTACTCCATTGGTTTACAACTGCACTACAGGAAGGACTTAGTACACCCACTTTCACATATGTAGTATCTGTGCTCGCAAAAATATTATGTCACCCATCTGGAAACAGCCATATGTAAACCACTTCCAAAACAATCAAACCATTCTCATACTTCTCGCTCATAACCATATTACCAACCCTAGGCAAGACCCTTGAAAAACTGTTTTACACTCTACTTGCCCATAATATCCATCAGTACTACCTTCTCTCCTAATAAAATGGTGTCTAGCTTGGCAACAGAACCATGTCCTCTCTCTGAACACTCACAGATGATATCCCGCTAAACACAAAGTCAATATCAACAGGAGCCCTCTTTGATCTTTCTAAAGTTTCGGACATGACTTGACTACACTTTTCTCTTAAATGCTCTCATAAAAGTTTGGATTAGCAATGACTCCCTACGTCAATTCAAATGCTTTATAGAAAGCAAGCACTTCAAAGTTTAAAAAAAAAAGGGAGTTTACTATCAAAATGTGGAATGGCACTTATGTGAAACTTTGATGGTCGAATGCGTCTTTTCCAGTTTCCATAATGCCGTTCTGAAAATGTTCGAATGAGCATTAATGAATGGTAGTGTACATTAGACAATCTGATAACAGATCGCACAACAGTGAGGATCAGGAAATGTACCATTTTCCTCACTGTAGTGTGATCTCAGAGTTGGAATATATCATTTGCTGGGGGTGTGAGGGCGCTGACCCACACATGTGGGGTGCAGGGGGGGCTTGCCCCCTGCAAAACTGTAAAAACTTGTGCTGTAGATGTACAATTTGTACAGCAGCTTCAGCACAGCTTCCTGAGGATGTGACATCACTTGCTGACATTCTGAATTTGTTCCAAAGCGGAAGTAGAGGTGATGATTTTCAACATTCCATAAAAGTGACATTGCCAAATTCAAAATGTCAGTTCAATCAAGTGACCATTTTTTTTTTCGCCTTTCAACGTTTTGATAGTATACCAAAAAACAGGGCTAGCCTTCTCTAATATAGCCCTACTCATAAAAAAGAGATGCATCACCAAACTCCATCCTCTTCCCACTCTTGTCCTTTATTTTAATAAAAAAAAAAAAAAAGTTCATACGACTTCCCCCCACCTTTCTATCCTCCTTTTTGCTAGTGACATTGTCATTTACAGATTGAATCCCTCCCACCCTAATATTCAATCTCAGTTATAATCAAACATGCATCAACTTCAACTGGTTAACTCAACAAAACCTCCTCCTAAAGCCCACAAAGACCAAGTCAATGTTTTATGGGAATCCCCAGAAACTCTCCAAATACCCAACTTCTTCAGCTCTGACAAACAATACAAACATTGAAACCACAACCTCATTTAAATTCCTAGGGGATTGGCTTAACCAGTCAAATTTACCACAAAAAAAGAGATAAACCAGGTCAAAAGACAACACTTTTGCTGATTTCCAATGTCAGTGCAGACTGATCAAAAGTTTAGTTTCAGCTCTCTCAGTCTGAACACACATATGGAGAAAAAAAAAAGGAGTGCCATGGAAACTTACTTGGGTAAAATTCAGTTATTGGCTAGTAAGAACATTACCTGAATTCCATCAAAGAAGAAATTCGGAGAACCTTAAAAAATCAACCAAAAAAAAGCACAGAGAAAACACGAACTGGAAAAGCTCCCACAGCTATACAGCAAAAACAGTTCAAGCATTACCCTTTATTCAAGAGATGGCTTCCAGTAATTTAGAGGAAAAGTAAATCAAATGTACTCAGCAGTAACTAAAATAAATTAAACATTTAAGAAATACATCAACTCCAATAACAGAAGGATAGAGAAATAGAAGAAGCTTTAACTAGCTCTTCAGATGAACTGATAAAATTGTAAAAATCAGAGGCTGAAATGAAGAGGTGGCTGGCTGAGTATGAGGCTTCTTGAGAAGAGCTGTTTCAAAAAAAAGTAGATATAGAAGACAGTACATGCAGAGAAAACCTGAGATTTTCAGCTGTACACAGAAATTGGAAGGAACAGACTATTCATTTTATAAAAGTACACAATCAGGTGGACTGATGTTTCACAGCAGGATTTACCAACTAAATGGGCACACTGTGTGTATACTACAAACCCCGGCCATGAGAAAGCACCCAAGACTTGTAGTAAGAATATAATTATACCAGCAGAAAGAGTTGATCCTGAGAAAACTGTGGAAAAAGGGAAGTGTATTAAAAATTGGAGACAACAGAATATTTGTGGAAAGCAATTATGCACTGTACATGAGGCAAATCAGAAGCAAATTTATCCCAACAATAAGGAAGTTTGAGAGGTAGGTGTGAGATTCAAACTGGCATATCCACTGGTCTTCAGACTTTTTTTTCCTGAAGGATAATTTTTTTTTTTTTTTTTATGCAGAGCAGGTAGAGGAGGAAATAAAGTTTATCCAACAAAAAGTAAGCCTGCAGGCAGAAGGGGGCTCTGCTTTTCATTCTTCTCACAATAAAGCTCCTAGACAGTGTTTGCCAATGAAACCTTTTACAATGTTCCAAAGGAAATGCTGGTGAGATGGAAAACAAGCACAGGAACTCACTACAAGAACAAGAAGTACCTTGGACTTAAACCAGAGTCTAGTGCTGGGAAATGGAGATGATTAGAAAGACCAGCAACACTAAAATTAGTGAATGTGTGATTATAAAGCAATCACATTTGTGAAACATGGTTTTGCAAATAAAAGCTGCCGAGAAAAGACTAGGCTTTTGTTAACTTAGTTAAAATTATGGGTGGACTATAAAACATATACACCAAAGTGTCTTTAATGTTTAGAAGGACACTAAAGGGAAACAAGAAGTAACTAAGTAAACATGTTTGCTCTTAGTAATTGTACAGAACACATTCCATGGTATAAAGTGCATGTTATACTGTAAAGCAGTTTTGGACAGTGTGCAGTCAAGGGTATTTTAAATATGGGGGGGATAGGGGGGGATAGTCTTTTCAACAACTACTGTGTGTGTGTGTTAAAGATATTAAAGTAAACAAATACTTTACTTGTAAGAAATATAGATTTTACAGAATAATGAGAAGAAAAGCTAACAAGCAAGTTTAAGTCAATATAAAGCTGCAATCTTGAGCTGCCAGGGTTGGAGTGGGGTGCAAGTGTTCCACTTATATTATATGTAGCACTAAAATCATAACCTCCTAGTTTTTGAAAGGCTGGATGTCTAGATTAATGTCCTTGGCTTAAACTATATAGTTTTTTCTAAGCAAACAGGTTTGAAAAATAAGGCAAATGATAAAAGCCATGAAAACTGCCAAGCTTACTGCATCTGCCAAGATACTAGCTTTGTTTCCATTAGCAAATGTTCTCAAATCAGTGATAATTCTGCAGCTGAAGGCAACTAGTACATTCTCTTATGAATGAAATTTACAAAGATTCCTTCATGCAGCTACAAATCATTAACTGATTCGATTTCTAACTGCTGACTCCTTTTACATGAAGATTAACTGCTGGTAGGTGCAAGCAATTAATTTTGAGAGTTCTAAGCATTCATTTATGTGGGAAAGGAGGAAATGCAAAAGCACAATGACAAGCACAGCAGCGAAAAATAAAAGTTTGAAATTATGGTAAGTGAATAAGTGTGTCCCCCCCCCCCCCCCCCCCACACACACACACACACACACACAGCAGCATTCATGCATTTAATAGAAATTTGGTTTCATTTAAAAGACAGCTGTCATTTGTCCTATGTTATGATTCAAGACGAACAGCCGGGTAGTTCATTTACATGCTTTATTATACAGAAACACATCAGGATGGATAGCAGCAACATAAAATATAAACAAACTGATTAACTGACAGACCATTACATACATGCATGCTTACATCTCAACAGTTCTCTCCAAAATGGCAGTCTAGCTCGCACGTGCTCAGTATTTATAAACATGTGCAAGCCCATGGAAAGCTTCTTACAGGTATACATACATACATACCGATCTACATCCTCCCTCTTTAGTGAATTGCCCACAATAAAATGACATCTGAAAAACACATGCAATTATACAGACACAAAAATCTGAAAAACACATGCAATTATACAGACACTAAGAAATAAACACAAAGTTCATGTCCAAGTTGCCATGCATCTAGAACATGGTCTGGAAGTGCAACCTGATCTAGAGATATCTATGAAACACCTACAAACCTATGATATAGCAATTAAATCTCAGGAACAGGGATATTTGCTGGAATGTCCTCTGGAACTGGAACACTGGATAACTCATCTAGAGTCTTTTTCACAGGCAAGATGCTGCTATACAGGCTTGGGCACCGGTACTAAAGGTTTCCAGTTTTGCCTAAATTCTACTCTTTGTGATTCCACAATACACGATCTCAGCTCTGAACATACACTTTCCATGACTACAAGCCTCTCAAAACCTTTGTACGTCTGCATCCTCACTATCTCCCCTTCTAATAATGGATTGAGTGGATTTCTGGACTTATCATAATAGGACTTTTGTGACAAACGCCTTTTCATGAGTCGAGCTCGCACTCCTTTGTTGTTCTTAGCACAGAGAACCAACAGATTGCTACTAATTGGCAGTGTGGTTCTGGTTTGTCTCGACAAAAGCCTTTGTGTAAGTGAACCAAGATGTTTAGCACAAGGAATATTTCTGAGATTCAGAAAACATCGCTATGGTCTTGTTTCAGCTTCTCTAATAACAGTTTTGTACTTTGAACTGCACGTTCTGCCAAACCATTTGACTTTGGATACTCAGGGTTACTCGTATCATGAATAAAGTCCCACTCTTCAGCAAATCTCGAACTGCTGGCTTGTAAACTGTGCACCATTGTCAGAAATAACTTTGTGCAGACTACCATGGACTGCAAAATGAAGCTAGAACTTAGTAATGACAGTACTGAATGCTAGATTAGGAAGTATGTCAATCTTGAACCAATTTGAATAAACGTCTAACACCAAGTAATGTTGACTATTCCATTTGAAAATGTCTGTAGCTACTCTGTCGACCAAGGTAGTTCAGGAATCTGGTTTAGCTGAAGTGTTTTTTTCTGTTGATGTGGCTTAGTACTAATACATACAGAACAAGATGAAAGTACTCTCTCAATATCCTTTGACATAGGAGGCCAAATACTAATCATCTTACCCTTCTTTTGGTAGAATCAGTTCCTGGGTGGCCACGATACAAGATGGTAATATACTCTTGTTGCAAGGATTTTGGAACAATCACTTTCGGACCTTTCATGATGATACCATCGTCAAACAAAATCTCATCTCTGTAAGGAAAATATGGTTGCACTTCTACTGGTAAACAACATTGCTTTTAAAGGCCATCCTCAACTGATAATGTGGCTGAGCTTCTGAAGAATTGGATCTGAAGCTGTGTTAGCTCATCAAGATGTGTGGAAGAAAGATTTCTCACTTCCATGGACTTCAAAATCAATTGTCTCATGTTCATGCTGTTCAGTGGTATTTCCAGATGATCTGAATAAAGTATCAGCAAGATAAAGAAGTTTACTTTTTGTGGAGACAAGACTGAAATTAAACTTTTACGATTTCAACATCATGCATTGCTATCTTGCAGGAGATCTATGCGTAGGCTTTCTCAAAATAGTGACTATAGGTTAGTGATCTGTTTTGATTTGAATTGGTCGGCCATAAATATAATCATGGAACTTCAAACATGTAGACAAAATTGCCAAGAACTGTAGCTTGCCAAGAACTCTAGCTCAATCTGCAAATACTGCATCTTGGTTAGGACTAGAGTTCTGGATGCATAGGCTACTGCTGTACCCTCTTGAAAAAAATGACTGTACCAAGACCAGACTTCGAAGCATCACAAGAAAAAGTAACTGGTTTGTGAGCATCATAGTATCTGAGACTTTATGGCCTGGCAATTCTCTGTTTCGAGACATCAAATGCTCTCTGGTATTGTTCTGACCAGGACCAGGATACATCTTTGTGTGTCAACTCTGAGTGGTGTTGAAAGTTGGCTTAAGTCTGGAATGAACTTGCCTAGATAGTTAACGATGCTAAGGAAAATGTTGTAAGGCTTGAACATTGTCAGGTGCTGACATTTCAAGAACTGCTGTTTGTTTGGAAGGATCTGGTTGTAAGCCTGAACTGGTAAACAAATGACCAACATTAGTAACTTCTTGTAGCCTGAATTTGCACGTCTGAGGATTCAGCTTAAGATTCACTTCATGTGCTCTTTCCAGAACTTTCTTGAGGATTCTGTCATAATCTGCTTCACCATTACCTCTTACTAGAATATCATTTACAATAACACATGATGGATAACCAGAAAAAAAAAATGTTCCATAGCACACTGGAAGACTTCACTGGCAGAATTTATCCCAAATGACATTCTCAAAAATGTCTACCTGCAAAAAAAAAAAGAGAGCACCGAAAGTGGTTAGCAATGAGAATTTTTGGGCAAGCAAAATTTGCCAGAATGAACTCTTTGCATCTAAAACAGAAAAATAATGGCATTTAAGCAAAATTTGCCAAAATGAACAAACTCTCTGCATCCAAAATAGAAAAGACAGTGGCATTTGGCATAAGAGCAGCAACTTCTTCGACTGCACGCATTGGATGATGAGGTCTTTTCAGTACTTTGTTCAAATCTCTTTGATCAATACATAGTCTGATATCATCTAAGCTTTTCTTATGAGCTATTACAATGGACACCCACTCAGGTTCTTCTACTGAACAAACTACTCCAAGCTGCACCATTCTGTCTAGCTTGGTTTTGACTCTGCTCTGCATAGCTACTGGAACTTTTTGTGCTGGTCTGATAAAGTACAGTTTTGTACCTACCATAAATGTAGATGTTTGAGTGTTCACACTGCTGCAGTCATCACACTTGGGTTATCTGCCGTCAGGCGGTCCCCACAGTCGGCCCGAGTTCCAAAGTCTTGGTCCGGCGTCGGTTGCTGTCACTTCTTCCCTGACGTCAGTGTGACAGGGGTATAAAAGAGGCAGCCAATGCCATTTTCTTCAGTTTTTCTAGACCCAGATGTCAGGTGCCCCCAAATAGGAAGGCAATACATAATCCTATGTAAATTACATAAGTAGAAAACAATAGCTACAGCTGTAAGCAAATACACCATATAGAAATACATCTTAGAGATTGTATAAACAGGGAGCTATAGATAAAACCCAGGTAAAAAGAGGGGAAGGTGGGAGGGTAACCTGGACTGCAGCAGTGTGAACACTTGAACATCTACATTTATGGTAGGTACAAAACTGTACTATGTTCATCGTGTTACACTGCTGCAGTCATCACACTTGGGTTGAATCCCAAAGCTAAGGCTGGGCGGTTGGTACTAAACAGGGTTTGGAGAAGCTAGTAGGCCCTGCAAAACTGCAGTGGCAAAGCCAGCTCTGGTTTTGAGTATAGAGGTAAGTGGTAGTGCTTGGTGAAGGTGTGCACTGAAATCAAGTTGCAGCTTCCAAAATATCCTTGGTTGGTAACCCTCTGAGGAAGGCTGCTGATGTTGCTGTAGCCCTGGTGGAATGAGACCTAATGTTACCAGTTACAGGTTTCCCATGGTGTGTGTGTAGCAGAAATGGATACTATGTCCTATCCATTTTGAAATGGTCTGTTTTGATATAGGCTTTCCTTGAGATCCTGCAGCATAGGATACAAAGAGCTGATCAGATTTTCTGAAAACCTTTGTTTTATCCAAGTAGAAACGTAATTGCCTGTGAATGTCCAAAGAGTGTAGGAGCCTTTCCCTTTTATTCTGGGGGTTTGGATAAAAGGTGGGTAAATGAATGGTTTGGTTTAGAGCCACACTGGATACTACCTTTGGCATAAAGGAAGGGTTAGTTCGTAAAGAGACTCTGTTTTGATGAAAAATGATGAAAGGCTCCACTGCCATTAGGGCCTGTAGCTCTGAGACTCTTCGTGCTAAAGTTATTGCTAGCAGCAGGGCTGTTTTCCATGATAAAAATTGTAAATCAGCTGAAAAAGCTGGCTCGAAGGGCGGTATAAGTTTTTCCAAAACAAAATTGAGGTCCCAAGTTGGTGTTGGTGCTCTTCGGGGCGGTCTTATGTTCTTAGCCCCTCTGAGGTACTGTCTTAATAATGGATGTGAAAAAATAGGAGGATCTGTGTTGTAATGAGTTGAAATAGCTGAAGCGTGGATCTTTATAGATGTAAAGGAAAGGCCTTTGTGCAACATCTCGGTTAAATATTGCAGAATCCGAGGAATATTTGGGACAAGAGGATTTTGGCCTTTAGCCTGGTTCCAGGCACAGAATCTTTTCCATTTGTCTGAGTAGGTTTTCCTGGTGCTGGGTCTCCTGACCTCCAGAATGACATCCATAACAGCTGTAGAGAGAAGTGTTGACTGGTTGTTTAGATAATCTGCCATGCAGCCAGATTTAAAGTCTTGAGCTGGCTGTGTAGAATCTGATTGTTTTGCGGAGTCAGCAGGCGAGGAATTTGAGGTAAAATCCATGGTGGGCCTTGAGCCATGTTCCTTAATATTGGACACCAGTGTTGGCGTGGCCAGTCTGGAGCAATGAGTATCATTTGTGGCCTCTCTAATCTGGCTTTTAGCAGCACCTTTGCCAGAAGAGGCAGTGGATGAAAGGCATACACTGTTAGTGTTTTCCAACTGAATGAGAGGGCGTCCACTTTCCAATCTAGAGTGTGGTATGTCCTTGTGCAAAACTTTCACAGTTGGTAGTTTTGGGGGGAGGCAAACAGATCTAGGTCTGGGCTCCCCAATTTTTGAGTTATCATTGCGAATACTTGTGGGTCTAGTTTCCACTCGTGAGGATCCATGATATTTCTGCTTAGTTTGTCTGCCAATGTATTTTTCTTTCCTGGTAGGAATTGTGCTTGTAATTGAACTTGGTAGGTCAGTGCTGTGTTCCACAAGGTCATTGCTTGCCTGCATAGGGGGTAGGAATGTGTGCCCCCCTGTTTGTTTATGTACCACATCACTGTGGTGTTGTCCGTCTTTATTAGAAGTTGTCCTGGATGTAGGAGGTCCTTGAAAGCTGTTAGGGCATTTTGTACAGCTAGCATCTCTTTTTGATTGATGTGGAGATGCATTTGATCTGCAGACCATTTGCCCTGAATACACTGTCCTGCCATGTGTGCTCCCCAGGCATAATCCGATGCATCTGTTGTCATTGTTTGCCTGGCTGTGGGCAAGGTGAAAGGCTGACCCTTGTTGAGGTGACATGCCTGAGCCCACCATAGAAACTCCTGTTGAAGGCAGGGAATTAGTGGCATTATTGTTTCCAAGCTGTGGTTGTGTTGAGTCCATACGCTTTTCAGGTACCATTGTAATTTCCTCTTATGCAGTTTGGCATATGGTATTAGTAGAATGCAAGATGCCATGAATCCCAAGGCCTGCAGAATTTTTATTGCAGGGAGTTGGGTCTTTGTTGCCATCATTTTAAAGTATTGAGTCAGTTGTCCTTGCTTGTCTGGCGTGAGATAAGCCATCTGGGCCATTGTATTTAAGCTGGCACCCAGGAATATGTCTTGTGAGGGCACTAGTTTTGACTTCTTTTCGTTTACTGTGTACCTTAGGCAACTTGGTAGGTTTTTTACAAACCTCAGATGTTTTAAAAGAATGTCCTTGCTGCCTGCTTGAATAAGGCGGTCATCCAGGTATGGATATATTTGGATTCCTCTTTGTCTGCAGTATGCAATTACTGGTGCCAGGCATTTTGTGAAGACCCTGGGTGCAGTAGATAAGCCAAAGGGCAGTGCAGAGAATTGGTAATGAGTCGTACCTGCTATAAATCGAAGGTATCTTCTGCAATTTTGTCTGATAGGGACATACAGGTATGCCTCCTTGAGGTCCAACATTACTAGCCAAGCCTTCTTGCCCAGCATGGGAAGAAGTTGCTGCAGTGTGAGCATCTTGAATTTGGGTACTTCCAGGTATGTGTTTAGAATTGAAAGGTCCAGAATGGGTCTCCAGGCTTTGTCCTTTCGGGGAACCAGAAAGAGTCTTGAGTAAAATCCTTGTCCTTGCTCCTGTGTAGGAACCTGTTGAATGGCTCTCATGTCCATGAGTGTTGTAATTTGTCTTTGAGCCTCTGCCCATTGATTTGATGGCAGGTTTGGCATTCCTTTTATCCTTGGTAAAGTGTGAAAGTGGAACCTGTATCGCTGAGTTACAATATTTAGGACCCATTTATCTTTTGTGATGATGTGCCAATTGTCTGCAAAAAGTGCAAGTTTTCCTCCCAAGGGAGCTGCCAAGAGTGATTTGCTTGGCAGTCTGAGGGGTAAGTCATTGTGATCGTCTTCTGATAGTTTGAGACCCGTCTTCTCCTCCTTTCTGGGTTGTGGCACCCCATTGTCGTGGCTTGTAAGAGCCTTGTAGCTGACCTCTGCCCCTTGGGCATCTGTATTTGCCCCTCTGAGGTCTGGCAGAAGTTGGAAAGGGCCAGTTTTTGGTTGGCCAATTTCTGCTGAAACGAGGCGGTTGGACCTGTAAAAAATCCTTGACCATCTGCATAGATTTTGCCTTATCCTCCATTTTCTTTAAAACCTCTTCTGCTTTCACACCAAATAAAACATCCTGCTGTAAGGGTGAATCCAATAACTTTGCTTTAACATGATCAGGTAAAGTTTGTTCTTTTAACCAAGCATGCCTACGAATGACAGACCCTGTTACAGCTGCTCTGCAAGAAGCTTCCAATGAATCAAATCCACATTGCAAAGTATGTTTTCCCACTTGTTCTGCTGCATGCAACAAATCTTGCATTTCCCTGTAATCAGGCAGCTCTGTATGAGTGCTCATTTTTTGTTTTGATTGAGGCATCAAATATTGTTGATATTTCAGCGTGTGAAACTGGCAATTTAAGGCCCTCATAGCTAGAGTAGCTGAGGTATATACTTTCTTTCCCCATCTGTCTAGTGCTCTAGAATCCTTTTCAGATGGTACAGGATTTTTAGCAATAGAGGCCTTAACCCCTTTGGGACCCTGGAAAATGGTTTCTGGGTCAACAACGGGGCTTTTATATAGGAATTTATGTGAGTCGGGGACTCTGTAGTATCTGTCTGGTTTGGCTGGTGCAGGAGGCAATGAATCTGGGTTAAGGCTAGATTCTGAATAAACATCATCCACAATGTCTAACACAGGTGGAATAGCAAGGGGTCTGTAATGGGGTAGTAAGAGGAACTCTCAGAGCCTTTTCTTAGAATCAGAGTAATCCTGAACTTTCCAGTGGAAATGTTTCCTCATGGTATGTAAAGTTTCCCCAAAAGAGTAGTCTTCAGGGGGAGATGCTGAAGGAATAGACTCTTCAGCATCAGAGTCTTCATAAGGGGGAAAAGAGTACTCCTGTTCCTCAGAAAAATCTGAGGTAATGAAAACCTGGTCAGAGGAAGCGTAGTCCTCCTCCTGTCTAGGCCTTTTGTCAGGTGGGGGATGGGAACCCCTGATTAGGGTAATTAAGTCTTCGGCCATCTTAAGCATCTGTTTCTTAGGCATGGGGCTTTGCACTGGAGACTGCTGTACAGGCTTCCTTACTTTTAATGGAGTTTTCAGTTTTGCAAAGGATTTAATAGTAAGTGTAGTCGGTCTGGGTCTGAAGACACCTTCAGCAACTGACGGCCTTTCTACTGCACCGGAATCCCCATCAGCCATTGAGTCAAAAGGGCCTAAAGATAAAGGCTCTGGCAGCCCTGCAATCTCCGCTTGGGAGTCGGATGCAGGCTGGGGTTCTAAATCAGCGGTCATCAGGGGCTGTGTAGGCACCTCACTGAAAACCGGAGAACCGGCGACTGGCCTAGCAGAGGCCTCAGTGTCTGGTTTGGGTCTCGGCTGCCTGTTCTTATCTTTGCGCTTTTTATGCATCCCGGTTGTCAGTTGCTCCGACGGCATGGTATAATTAAATTTTCTACCAAAATAATGTCGGGCAAAATCAAACCGACGTTTAATAGTTCGTTTGTTAAACCTAGCACAAAACAGACAACCTGAGACATCGTGGTCTGGGCCTAGGCAAGGGATGCAATAAGAATGAAAATCCTTATGAGGTATTTGCTTCCCACAAGAAATGCAATTATTAACTTTTTCTGACATTGGACTGAGGCAAGAAAAGGTTCCCCAATAGGGTACTTAGCTTTATTGAAGACTTCGGTCTGAAATTCGATTTGAAAATCTCAGGAGTCGGCCTACTGGCACTTGAACTGCTTCTGCTTTGGGCACCGCTTGGCAAGAAAGACTGGAGAAAATGGCGTCGGCTGCCTCTTTTATACCCCTGTCGCACTGATGTCAGGGAAGAAGCGACAGCAACTGACGCAGGACCAAGACTTTGGAACTGGGGCCGACTGCGGGACCGTCTGACGGCAGATAACCCAACTGTGATGACTGCAGCAGTGTAACATGAACATCTGGGCTGACCTCTGGGTCTAACTTCATAGAGTACACAACTGGTACTTTGCCTAGTTCATCTGCAAACATATCAACACACTCAGAAAAAATAGTTTGGGTGAAATTTGAGCTGTCATGCAGGCTTACATGGTGACCTTCTTTATTTTAAGTGAAAGCAGTCCCATTTTCAAACTGTCTCTGAGGCCTAATAATGACTGTACATGTCTCTTGGCTATGAAAAATTGCAAGTCATAGCTGTTTCCAGCAGAGTAACATGAATCACTAAGCAGCCTTTAATTTGAATCTTTTCACCACCATAAGCAAAGAGTTTCACACACTTTGTCAAATTAAGATGTTCTGCAGCTTTTACTCTACCAAATGTTTCTGCTGACATAACATTGTACTTTGAGCCAGCATCTACTTTGAGGTCTACAGGACTCCCATTAAAGGAGACAGTACAAAAAAATGTCATTCTTTGCCCACAGATCTACTGCATTGAATGTTTCACCAAGCACAGACACATCAACATAAAAAGTAGGGTCACAGCTTTCTAATTGATCAACTTGTCTCCTTGAATGTTCTCTTTTATTAAACGAATGAGCCTCCTTTGATTTACAAAATCTTTGGAAATTATTCCACTTTTTACATCTTTTAGACACATGACAGCCACCACAGTTACGACAGTTGACTGAGGCTAGGTGGGGGCACATGCTTTGAGTTTACTGACTCACTCTTGTGTTTCACTGTGACTGTGCTTGCTCTGGAATTTGCTAAAAAACTAAGGGGTTTACACCAGGGATCGTTACAGGATTCACAGTTGATGCCATGTGCTTCGACCTGTTTCTTTTAACCAAGTGCTGCATACTATCAACATTAGCACTAGAAGATACTGAAAGCATGCATTTTTCATTTTTGTATTGATTCTAGATCCGATAGCGGCACCATGTCACTCGTTCTATGTTATGATTCAAGATGAACAGGCGGGATAGTTCATTTATATGCTTTATTATACAGAAATACATCAGGATGGATAGCAGCAACATAAAACATAAGACAAACTGATAAATACATGCATGCTTACATCTCAACAGCTTTCTACAAAATGGCAGTCTGGCTTGCATGTGTGCAGTATTTATATACATGTGCAAGCCCATGTAAAGCTTCTTAAAGGTATACATACATACTGATCTACAGTAGACAGTGTACTTTTTCCTAGGGATTTATAAAAGTTAATGTTTTCTGAAAGTACACAAGATTATTTTTCACATCTGGGAGAGGAAGATACAAGAAATGAACAGACTGCTATTGGTGTTAAGTGAGAATGCTAGCTGTAACATGTGCTTTAGCAAGGGTAATCTTAATTTAGTTAGGTTATGCTGTGAATGCAGCTGTCAATTTAGGGAAGTATTCCCATATGGAGGATTAAACTCCATTTGTTAATATACATAATTTTGTGTGTATGTTATAAGCCAATAGGGGATGGAGGTATTCTAAAAATGTATTTAGTTATTTTGAGGGTTTTCATTACAGCAAAATGCCTTGAGAAATGTGACACAAGCTCAAATATAGATTGGAAGAAACAACTGTATAAAAGAATATCAGCCTGACAAACAGTGTGTACAAGCAAGACAAAAGTTGAAAACTACAAGTTAAAAAAAACTGTCATGTGTAACGAGTGTAAACCATAGCTTTTTGTCGTAATGGCTACTCTATCAATAGTATCTAAGAATGTAAATGACTTTACAGATATAGACAAAAGAGAAACATTAATGAATTTTATTAAGAAATGCAGAGTGCAAACAGTTATGTTGCATGAACCATGTCTGGAAAGAAATGAGCACATGAAGTTGACAGAGGAAGGATTTCAGGATAGCTATTCAACACAGTACAAGGGACCAAGGAACAGAACAGTACTCATAGTGATTGTTACAGGAACTCCAACAGTGACAGAAGAATGAAAAAAGACAATAATGGTAAATTTATGGTAGTTAGAAGCCATTAGCAAGGGAGGATGATTAGGCTGGTATGTAATTATATTCACCTAAAACTGCTATTATGAATCTTAAGAAAATCTGGGGGAGAAATTGTGACATCCAGATAGCACTCTACTGGACTGCCAAGAATAATGTGATGTCCCCCAATATCCTGGGGCAGCAGCTAAGGAGCTTCTGTCCTCGCTACTGACTCCAGCGTACAGTCACTTAAACAGGAGTAATATTTCACAATTTCCCCTAACAGCACAACATGAACATGCCCTATATTCTTCTGTTACCCCAAATATGACTCCTTATTACACACTTCAGAGCAATGTGTCTCTGTTTAAGACCCCTGATACACCAACACAAATTAAATCTCACACATCCAAAAACTTCTGGGAAAGCCTGACACAGATTTTCAGCTGTGTCCCTTCCCCAAAATACTATGGTAACATGCTGCCACCAGAGAGTCAACATGCCCTTTTACAGGGGTGTCCAATTATGAAAAGTAGTTATTAAAACATGATAGGAAATTACCTAAAGCAGCCAGGCTTTCAGAGTGGCCCGGGAAGATATTAAGGCAAGTATAAGCACTCTCAAATCAATAAAGAAAAGACTGCTTGACCAGCCACAATGTAAGTTAATAAAAATATTTAATAATGAGCAAAATAATTAAAAATATAACACAGTGAGTTCTATTTGTTTATTGGAAATTAATCACCAGGAAAATGAAATCAATGCTTTAAGATCAAAATCCAACATTTAGAAAAACTCTAATTAGTTATAATTTCCTATCTCACTAAAAATACTGTCCCTGATCTAAATTTACAACAGAACAAAGGGCAGGCTTACAGTTCTTGGCGAGTCCTTTTGGGTATCTACTGCGCAGTACAACTGTGAACAACTGTAACTGGTAACTGACAACTGTAACTGGCTGTTAACTGACGACTGACTTCAGCTGTCTTCAGCAGGCTCTTTTATAGACTAGCTTAACTGTCACAACTGTTCTAGTTCTAATTTTCATTTAATATTTTTAAAATCAACCAACAGCTGTTTTACTAAAGTTCCTTACTGTTTTTCAGCCTCTGACAGTAACACATAGCAACTGTCAACATTCTGATGACCATCTGCAGAAGAGTGATTCTTACACAGTCTGCATTTAGAATCTTCTCCACAAATACGGGCAGTTAAAAATGTAAATAAATACTGTTGAAGTCTTTAAAGCATTCTGTACAAACAGATTATAAATGAACATGTAAGAATTTATTTACAATATCATAGTTAGTCATGCTGGCATATAATACACAAGTTAATCTGAAATTATGTACACAAACTTCATCCAGACATGCTACCACAGATGAGTGTCTATTTCTTCACAGAAAAAATCAGCTTTCAACAGGGACTATTACTTATAAGTGGGAACTGGAACCTGATTTGCAATAGTGGTGATGTATCAGGGGGGACCAGGAAGGGAAAATACATCAAAGGAGGGTAGATTTCTGAAAATATTTGGTATGAAAGATGCAAACTGAGTAGCAGGAACTTGAACTGAATTTACATATTCTCCAAAGTACAATAACTGGGTTAATATGGCTAGAGATTATATTTTACAGGAACAGGTGAATTTAAATTAAAAATTTGACATACATCCAATAACCATTTCAGATCACCCACCAATAAAAACAAAGATAATGCAGTGTAATGAGGTTAAAGGGAAACACTGTCACTTTTCCTACCTGTTAAAAATAGAGGAATTAAAGGAATGGGTAGTAGAAATTATTCAAGAGTTATTAGGAAAGACAGAAATGTATTTTGAAATAATAGCTATTGAGTGGGATAAAATGAAAATGTAGTTTAAAAATAGGGTAGAAATAAGAGAAGGCTACATGTTTAAGAAGTAATAGGAATTATTTAGGCAGGCTCACAAAGACTAAAGTATTGCAAAATAAGGGGAATCTCACAGGAAAAGCAGAGAAGCAAATGCAGAGTGTTAAAGAGAAAAGTATGTGGATAATATGCATGAGTTTAGGAAAAAAAAAAAAAAAAAATTCAGTGAAATTTTTTTTGATAACTCTACAGCACAAAAACATTTAGCACAGCAACTTCTACAACTGAAAGAAGAAAGTGTTGTTACCATAATTAGGAAGCCTTTGACAAGATAAATAACCAGAAATCCTATACAGGTATCAGAGATGTTTTGGAAATTTCATGAAAATCTGCATAAAGCAAAGGAATGGAAATATTTATGGAAGACAACTCTGCCAAGATTAGAAGATGACAAGGCTGAAAAACGCATAGTTAAAACAGAAGGAGATGAGATAAAATAGTGCTGTATAACTGATCTACAGGGAGGTTTCCAGGGACAGATGGTATTCTTGTGGAAGCTTGGAAGACAGGAGGGAAGATAGCAATATAGTATGCTAAAAAGAGGGAAAACACCAGCATCTTGGAAGAAAGCAATGGTGGCTGTATTAACCAAGAAGGTAAAGACCAATTTCAGTGTTAAATCACAGTTATGAAGTGTCTATGACTACACTAGTTAAGGAATGGCAAAGGTATTTTCAAAACTGACAGACCTGGATTGATTTTTTTTTTTTTTTCTGAGGGGAGGCAAACATTTGACAACATTAATAGAACAATGATGATCTAGAGGGAAGCAGCATGTAAGAAAATACTACTGTTGTTGGTAGATCTTAATGAGGATAAAGCATTCAATAGAGTAAGGAGAGATTTTATGACTAGGGAAATGGAAGCATTTGTATTCCTTGATACAATAATAATGTTACTTAGGAGGATATATGAAGGCTCAGAGGCAAAAATTAAAGTGGGAGAGCTCATCTCCAAAAAACTGTATTTGGACAGAGGAATGGATGTCTGGCAGTTGGCTTAGAGGATTAAGAAGCTGTTAACAAGCAATTTCCTGTGATCCAGTGGTGTAAAGGTTGATCCCCTCAACTGCTATTGCCTAACTGTGAGACTCTGAGCAAGTCACTTAACTAGAAGCTGCACCTGGGCTGAGTCTGAAAAAGGTCCATCAAAATTAGTCCTTGCCCTGGAAAACAAACACAAATAAATAAAACCAGGCAGGGATGTCTTCTTTCCTCTTTATTTACTTTATATATAGGGACAGTGGAAAAAAAATAAGAGGCTTAGAAATTTAAGGCTATAATCTGCATAGTAATCAAGAAAATTTGGCTTTACTTGTAGATATTGTTTTGTACCTTATAAATCCAAACAAGGACATCTCAGTGGTATGGAACATTTTGAGGCAATTTAAGTATTTTAGGACATATAATTAATGAAGATAAAACAAGGGCTATATGTACCCACTCATGACTTGGTTCAGCAATACCCACATGTATGCGGAAATGACAAGCCGAAGTATTTAGGAATATTGATTGAAAATGCTTCTATTATGGCAGCTAAAAAAATGTGGGAACAAACTAAAAATATTATACAAAAGCTGAGAAACTGGAAGTTTTTTTTTTATGGATATGGATAGTAAGATACAAACACTGAAAATGTGGGCTTCAGCTTTATATACAGGTCGGGCATATTTTATCAACTGGAAGGAAAGTTGTAGACAATAATTAATTTGGAGGGAAAGTGGGCAAAAATTAAGTGGGATAAGGCTGATCCTCAACAGAACATGATGGTTTGGGATTACCTTGTTTGAATGGATATTTTATAGCTAAATAGTGAAGGCTCATGTACACAACAAAAGCATAAGGTTATGGTACAAAGCAGAAAGGGATGATGAGGTCAAGAAATGGAGACAGAGTGGGATTTTGGCTAAAGATACTTAAAAAGAATAACCATCATACAGAATATTATATTCATAAAGTTACAGTGAATGCATGAATGTAGAAAGGAGATTTTGCCAATAGGGATGACTGCAAGTACAGCTGTAGAAAGCAGGCAGGAGGAGGCTGTAATTTACTGAACAAAACGGGCAAATGAACCAAGATTTTGGGAGCAAATAACTAGAGAGGGAAAGGTAATAAGAGTGGGATGAGGCCAACATTTTGGACTGCAGGTTAGAGACTACCTTCCCTAACAGGGATTGATATCAAAGTATAGGCAATGAGTAAGCAATATTGGGAACCCTATGTGAAAGACCCGCTCTGGTAAAGTTTTTAGTCAACTCTAGAACAGAAGCTGCTGTTACAAATAGATAATTAATAGGGCATATAAAATATTGTACTGTAACTGTAAGAATCAATTAGAGGACATTAGAAAAAATTGGGATGGCAGACTGGAAAAGCAATTTACAACAGAACAGATGAATGTATATTATATCTCCCAAATAAGCAACTCCTCCAAAAGGTTTAGGCTCTTTGCTTGGATTATTTTCATAGGGATTTTGGCACCCTCAAACAGACTTGAAAGAATTTTCCTCGGGTATATAGCAAATTTTGGAAGTGTGGTAGAGAAGAAAGAGGCAATTCGGAACATGTTTTTTGGGAGTGTAGTTAAGTTGTCAGATTTAAAAAAATTCCAGAGAGAAATATCAAGGATGTTAATGGCTGTAACTAAGGAAATGATTCCATTGAGCTGGGACACAGGATCTGAATTGCCTTGACATGGCAAGGTCTTGTTAATTTTAATTCTTTAGCTGCCAAAAAATAAATTTCTTAAAAACAGAAATCAAAATCTAAATCAACTGTATTTGAAGTATTGAATATTGTAAATGGATTAAAGAACTGAGAGAGTGGCCTCTAGAAAAAGGGAATAAGGAAATTACATAGAAATAAAACCAACTTGTAAGAACCATATTAAGCAGAATACGATTCAGCAGGATGAGTGAGGTTTAAGAGAAGGCAGAAATTAAGTGATTTATGTAACACTGGACTAAAAAACAATCGTTATAAGGAAACCAAACGGGCAGTGTATAATGTACATAAATGGAAACAATATTAATATGGAAAAAGTCAACTTTCTATTACAGGCAAAAAATTCTCTCTTTTTCTCTTCCACGTTGCCAGAACAGCTACAGATATAAGCATTCCCACATGGACATTCCCCATACTGGCAGCTGTATCCCAAATTTGCTCCAGTAAACTCCATCTCAAAATCTATTTGCAGATTGATTCCCTCACCCCCCCCCAAAAAAAAAAAAATACCACTGCCTCGCTTTTTCAAATCAAAATGGCTGTCCCTCTGTTGGCCAAATTATATACAAAAAAATCTCTTCATACACTCTTTGCAACCCATCTCAAAATGTTCCTTCACTCTCCACTCCTAGATACTCACACCTAACAACCAAACATGCCTTCTCAATAACTGCTCCCTTCCCTCTGGCAATCTGTTCTTCAACCCAAAGAGATATTTGACTTGTCTACATTAAGAGAGGACATACTTATCCACTTTCAATACAAGCCAAAAGCTCCACCCCAGAAAGCACACATCACCAACACCTGTCACTCCTACTCAGTCTCTACATTACCTGTAAACTATATGTATCTATATTCCTTTCTCCCTTTGTTGTCCTTATCTTTATACTTCTGCTCACTGTCTTCCTTCTCTTCTATGTACTCCTATACATTTTCATTTTTAAACAACTACTGAATGTTCTTTAATTTGTACCTCATCATACATCACACGTTATCACATTATGTTGTATTAGTGAGTTTAGAAAGATTGCTGTTAAGCAATTTTTTGATAACTCCAGAGTATAAAACTGTTTAGCACAACTTAGGCAACAGAAAGTAGAAAGGGATGTCACCAAACCTATGGATCTTATGACAAGAAAAATAACCAGAGATCTTATAGTGGTATTGGAGATACTTTGGAAATTATATAAAGCACAGGAATGTATAAACCAAGAAATAGCACACATTTGAAATATTTATGGAAGACTTAATTATACCAAGGTCAGAAGAAGAGGAGACTCAACACCTAATAGTTAAGACAGGAGTCAAGAAAGTGGTGACTGATACTCTGGGGGATGGTATTCCTGTGGAAGTTTGGAAGTTAGGAGGGAAGAAAGTGAAAGATATGGAAATTTTTGTTTAATAGCATTTCAGAAGAAGGGGAAGTACCAGAATGTTGGAAGAAAGCTCTGGTGGCTGTAATACCAAGAGGGCAAAGACCCATCAGACCCAGAAACATACAGACCCATTTAAATTTTAAGAACAAACTGATAAAAAACTTAAACTGCTGACCCAACACAAATCGCCTGAACTCCAAGAAACTCGCTGACAGACTCCCAGTCACAGTAAATAACTATGAACGAATGTAAAAGTTAATTTATTAAATTAACAACTTTTACATTCGTTCATAGTCATTTAAATTTTAAACCATTACGTGTTTGTATTTTTCTGGCTAAAAGAATGGCAAAGGTGTTCCCAAAATTGATAGACGTGGATCAGTGTGGTTTGTGGAAGGAAAGCAAACATTTGATAACATTAACAGAACAGTAATGATTCAGAGGGAATCAGAATTTAAGAAAATGCTACAGTTGTTGGTGGATCTTGATGCAGAGAAAGCATTCAAAAGAGTAAGCTGGGATTTTATGAGTAGGATAATGGAAGCATCCTCATTCCCTGACTCAATAATAAGAGAAAACAGGAGAAAATGTGAAGGACTGGAGACAAGAATTAAAGTGGGAGGGCTCATCTCTGATGCATTACATTTGAATAGAGGAAGCAGGCAGGGTGTCAGCTTTCCCCTTTGTTATTTGCATTATATTTAAAAGCCATTAGCAAAGCAAACAAGGGGCTCAGAAATTCAAGGATACAATTAACATGGTAATCAAGAAAAGTTGGTTTTACTTGCAGATGTTATTGTTTTGTACTTTGACATTTCAGTGTTGTGAAACATCTTGAGACAGTTTTGAGTCTTTTCAGGGTATAAAATTAATGAAGATAAAACAAACACAAAAGCTGTGACTTATGTACCCATATACACATTGGTTCACTAATACCCATACTTCTGCGGACATAAGAAGAAATACAGATTTAAAAAGATTTCTGTTAAGTCAGTCAAACATATGTTGAGACTAAAACAGAAAACATAAAAAGTGAGAAAGTGGAAACACATTTATGGATATGGATAGTAAGATACAAGCAGAGAGAATGTGAAAACGTTTTTAGCCCTTTTAATTATTCAGGCAGGTCAGGCATATTTTTATCCACCAGAGGAGACATTGTAGACAATAATTGGTTAAGAGTTGAAGGAATTTATTCTGGGAGGAGAAGAAATTAAGTGGGATAAGCCAATTCTCCCAATAGAATAATGTGTTTTAAGAATACCTGATTTGAAGTGATAGTTTAGAGCTATGCAGTTAAGGCTCATATACACAAGGCAAACAGGAGGTTATAATTCAAGGGTGGATGATGGATGATGATGATCATTAATGATGAACCGGGGGGGGGGGGTCGACATATAAGGAGAGCATGGGATTTTGGATGCAGATCCTTGATGAGAATGACAACCATACAAAATACTGCATTCATAAAGTTGCAGTAAGTGTTCTAAAAACTAAGCCAACATGGGACTGGAAAAAGGAAAGTTTGCCAATAGGGAAAATTGCAAGTGGGGGTATAGAAAATAGGCAAGAGAGGGTTGGAATTTACTGGAGGAAACTATTAAAGGAACCAAGGTATTGGGATCAAATTAATAGAGAAGGAAAGGTAATAGAGTGGGATGAGAAAAGAGGAAGTCTGCACTGCAGGTTAAAGACTGCCTTCCCTACCAGGGATTGATACCAGACTACAGGCAAACAGAAGGGGATAGGGGAAGTCCTAAGTGAAAGATCTGCTCTGGTAGAGTTTTTAGTTGAATCTAGAAAACAAGCACCCTTGAAAAGAGGATAATTAGTAGGGCATATAAAATATTGCATGACAACTATAAGAATCAATCAGAAGAGATTAGACAATTTACAAGGGAACAATGGGAGGACAAATATATATAGCTCCCAAGTATGCAACATAGTCCAGAAGGTTTAGGATGTCTACTTGGAATTGTTTGCATAGGTATTCTTATACATTAAGCAGACTTCAAATAATTTCTCCTCGGGTAGACAGCAGGTGTGATGGGGAAAGAAAGAGGCAACAACTAGGAACTTGTCTTTGGGAGTTTAATGAGCTGGCAAGGCAAATTTAAAAAATTTTGTACAGAATACTGCATCAGAAATATTGGGCGAGTAAATGGATGTAACTACGGAAATTAGTCTTTTGAGCTGGTACACAGCCTCTGAATTGCATAGACATAGTAAGGCCTTATTAAGTTTAATTTTATTGCCTGCCAAAAAAGCAATTACTAGAAAATCAAAATCTAAATCAACTGTACTTGAAGTACTTGAATACTGTAAGAGAGAAAAGGACTGGGGATTGGACATTAAGAAAAATGGAACTCCCTTCCTAACTCCATTCTCTCAATCTCATCCACTAACCACTATAAGCCATCACTTAAAGCTGATCTAAAAAATAAGTGGCTATGTTCCTGTACTAACCCCCCACGAGTGCTCTGATGCATCACAGTATACCCAAAACACATCCAACTTCTCCCCCAGTGTTTAATCCTTTGTTCCTAGCGACATCTCAACCTTATATCTTGACATAAGTTATACCTACAAGTAGTACTAGCTATGTTCAAAGCCTAGGTTTTGTTGCCAAGATGTAACAAATTTATATGTTCTTATGTATGCTACATTTTGTTTACTTTATACTTTTTGATTATTGTAATGTGTGCATGAAAATTTACCATTACTCATGGAGCTTTTCTCCCCGGGCCTCTGCTGAAAAAGGACCTGTGTCCAGTCAGACTTTCCTGGTAAACAAATGTTAAATAAATAAATAAAAATAAAAAAGTGAATGATTAAATTACAAACAAATGGAATTTGTGTGAACAATGTATGCAAAATAATGTTCAGGAGGAGGAAGAGTGAGGTTTAGTGGAATGTGGGAAATGAGCAATTGGACTAAATGACAGCCGTTGTAAAAGAAAACATGTATGTAATAGCTAAATGTAGTATGTAAATCAAAACATGTTAATGTATGTGTGTCTATGTCTTAGGTGATAACTTAATAAACGTGTTAAACTCACACCAGTGGAGACTGGAGACTTGTATCTATTAAGTGTTAAATAATGAAAGAAAATCAACTCCGCCCCTGGTACATCTTCTCGAATAGTTAAAGAATGAGCGAAAACAAGTGTATGCATGTGTGTGTGTGTGTATGTGTGTATGCACAGTTATAGGAACGATATGTGATAGGAGAGTCAGTTGTAGAGGTATTTATTCAGGCCTGAACCAGGTTTGTCCAGACTCTCATGCAAAGTATGATTAAGTCCCTCTATGACATATTGCCCCCTCCTGTACAGTAGTCTTCTACAATTTTTTATTATTTTAATTAAACATTTTGAGTGTTTTCCTGTTACTGCAGCATGCATATAAGTTATATTTTTTAGCATGCATATAACTTTCTTTTAAATGGCACAGTATGATTTTGCTTTCTACTTTATGACGAAGACGCACTGAGGAAAAACATTCTTTTTCACATTTTAAGATAGAGTACACTGAAAAGTAGTTAATCTGCAGTTCACTGCACCTATTTGCCTTTTAATGTTGTGACAAGCTAGTAAACTTAATACCTTGCCAGCAGAGCTACCTTACCATTTTTGATCAAAAGTTTATGCATGAAACATTTTTTTTTATTTTATTTTACATTTGTTGACCGGGATAGTCCGAATGGACGCATGTCCATTTTCAGCGGAGGCCCTGGGAGAAAAGCTCCAAGGGTAAGCAGATACAACATTACATACCACCAGCATTACATATTACAAACAGACTATTTACAGAGGTTACATAAGTAAGCAAGTTAAACAAGCTCCACAGGTTACAGTTAATCCTGAGCGCAAGTCAGGATTAAATTACACAGTAAACTGGTTAGAAGACTTTAGTTAGCCAGGCTTGATACATTGACATAGCCAGTTAAGTGACAAATGTTGTTTGAGTCTAGTTTTAAATTGACCCAAGGTGGAAAGTAAGGTAATATCAGCTGGACGAGAGTTCCAGGATCTACTTACAGAGTTTGCAAAGAGAGAATCACCAGCTGTGTTATTAATTTTGGTAGTCTGAATTAGTAGTTTGTTAGAGGATCGAAGTGGTCTTGGATTGTTATAGGGGGTGATAATATTTTTAAGTGCAGGAGTATTGTCTGGATTATAGAGGATTTTATAGGTCATAATCAGTCGGTTATACTGGATTAGGCTGGGTAGTTCAAGCCACCCAAGCTGATTTAGATTGATGCAATGATGTGTCCTAAAAGGCAGCCCAGTGGCAAACCTGGCAATGTGGTTGTAGCAAATTGACAGTTTGTTAAGGACAGTCTTGTTTAAATTCAAGAGTAGAGGGGATGCATACAGAAGGGTTGAAAGAAGGTGAGAGTGAGCTATGGCAATTTTAGCTGGAGGGGTTAAGGAAGGCTTTTATTCTGTAAAGTGACCCTAGTTTTTTATTGATTGTTTTGATAGTTTGGTTAACATGTAGGTCAAATTTTAGATTATTGTCTATGATGACACCCAATAGTTTTGTAGAAGAGTCAGGGGAGATTATTGTGCTATCATTTGATTTTATGGCAAAGGTGAAAGCGGTAGACCTACGTGTTGGTGAAAATAACAGCATTTTAGTTTTTTTTTGGGATTTAGGATCAGACGATGTTCAGAAAGCCAGTTTTCTATCATATTAAAGGTGGGCTGGGTAGCTGACTATAACTCTACTGGAGATGTGGCTGAGCAAATCAGAGTAGAGTCATCAGCATATTGGATACAGCTGACTTTTGGGATGACAGTATAAAGGTCGTTAATGAAGATGGAGAACAGCAAGGGCCCTAGTATAGAGCCTTGTGGTACTCCAAGGGTGTTAGGTAGAAGGTTAGAGAGTTTGTTCTGCCAGAGGACAGCCTGCTGTCGACCATTCAGGTAGGATTGAAACCATTGAAGGGCTCTAGTATCTAGACAGAATGTTTGCAGGGTGTGGATTAAAAGTTGGTGATCAACCATATCGAATGTCTTGGAAAGATCCAAGAAGAGGGCTGAGGATATATAATTATTGTTGCGATTATGGTTTATGGTGTTGGTAAAGGCTAGGAGGGCTGAAGTAGTGCTGTGATGAGGACGGAAGCCATGCTGAGTGTCTGCCATAAGGTGATTCTGGATTAGGTGGTGCATGAGTGGTCTATGAATACATTTTTCCATAATCTTTGCAAGTGGAGAGAGTATAGCTATTTGCCTATAATTGGAGAATTCAGTAGAGCTGCCTCCTTTGTGAAGTGGGATTACATAGGATATTTTCCAGATGGTGGGAATTTTAGCTTCTACTATGGTTTGATTGATTAGTATTGAGACGGTGTAAGCAATAGCATCAGCTGATTTTTGTAGGTACTCGGCAGGGAGTTGATCAGCAGAAAGTGTAGTGGGTTTTAATTTTTTGATCACGGTACGGATAAGTGAAGTGGCAACTGGTTGGAAGCTGAACACGAGTATGTTTCTAGGGGTGCTACTTTCAGGACCAGGGGAGCTAGGAGGTAGTTGGCTAGCTAGGGCTTGAATTGTCTCAGTAAAGAATCGGTTAAAACGGTCAGAAACATCTTCAGGGGTTATATCAAAAGTAGCAGCAGGGATTGGGGTTGAAGTTTGTCCAGGATGTAGTAGATTATTTAAACCTGCCCAAAACTTCTGAGGGTTATTTTGATTTACTGTCTGTAAATTACAGTAGTATTGTTTTTTTGTCTTGTAAAATTGATTTTTTGGTTTCGTTCCTGGATTGCCTGTATTTAATGTGATCTTGAGGGTCTTCCGAAGAATGCCATAAAGCCCATGCTTTGTTTCTAAGGGTAATTTTGAGTTTAGACTCTTTAGAAAGCCATGGCCTTTAGAAAGCCATGGCGCAGTTTTCGCCTTGGTTCTCTTTGAACGAACAGGTGCATGCAAATCAAGGATCTCAAGGAATTTGTTGTTAAAGTATGCTACTGCTTCCTCTAAGGGGAGGTGTTTTAGAATAGACATTTTCTGATTAAGATACAGCATGATTTTGCATCTTGTGTTACAAGGGAAATGCTTTGTCTGAGGCAGTAAAATTTACACAACTGTAAATTTAGGTACAAGATGCTATAATAAAATAAAAGTAAACCCTAACACTTCCCTGCCTGACTGCAATTTTGACTAGTGTGTCCAAGAGTATGTACACTTTAGGCAATTTGGAATCCCTGATTTTAGCCAAATGTCCCTGATCCTCAAGGCCATCACCCCAATTCTGTCCTCTACAGAATGAGATATGCCTTTCTTTTCATTTGTGAATACGTATATACTCATTAGATTTTATGGCATCCTATTCTGTCCATTCTCCAATCCATTCTGTCCATTCTCCAATCCATTTCATTAAGCATCACTATCTCTCATTGTCCTTGTTATATATAAAATGCTTCCTGAACTCTTCAAAAAATGGCTGTTTTTTTCTTCAGTGTGACTTTTTCTCTCCACTGCCTTCCCTGTTTTATAGTCTTAATTCTATCACAGTATTTCATAAATGCTATATTTTCCCTATCCTCCAATGATACCCCCCCCCCATTTGAGGAGGACTGCTTTCCCCTTTTGTCCTTTCTTTTTGATTTGGATAGATGTTACAGACTGCTCTTTTTCTTGGTAGTTTCTATTTGTCATCAATATACTTCTAGAATACTTTTTCAAAACATTAGAGTAGGATGTTGATAATTTTGGCAGTGATAATTGTACTCCAAAGGAACAGGGCTCAGAATGTCAGTGAAACCTGTGGAAAGCATTAATGTGACAATGACACTTACTGTGCTCTTTCTAGGTCTATTATCTGTTTAGTAATAAATTAAAAATAAAAGCAAATAATATCATCTTGACATACAAAAACAATTAATTTTCCTGTTAGTAGTATGCATGTATGTACTACTGAAATAAAAGATAAAAATTATTGATGAGTATACAAGTAAAATTATCTGTATAAATTTGCAAAGATTCAGTTTTCTTTAAAACTCCATTCACACCTGTAAAAAGGTCCTGTTTCTTTTTACACAGACATCTTGATGGAGAAAGAAAAACACCCAGAAATTCAATTTCTTTGTTCCATGGACCCAAGTTTGTATTGGTGAAAAACAGCCTTTTGTAAAGGATTATCAACTCTTAGAGAGCAACCTTACAGAATTCCTTGCTATTGTTTGGTTCATCTGACTTTAAAAGTAAAGGTTCCAAGTGGTGGAAGCAGTTCAAACCAAGCTAAACAAACCTAAGGGAGACAGGACAAACCTAAGGGAGACAGGAGGCCCCAGCCAGATTTAACACAATCATTGCCAAAGGAAGTAGCTTGAGAGCTGGCTGTGGTTCAGGACGAAGAGTGAACCTTGGCTTCTATCTGTAAGTTCCATAGGTTTCATATGAGATCCCTGCAAGTCTTCAAAAATACTTCACCATGAGGCAGTATTCATTTAAAGAAACTTTATGGGAGCTTAGCTTCTTTAAATGAATACCAACTCATGGCAACTAATTTTTGAAGATTTGCAGGGATATAATACAAAACTTTGGAACTTCCAGACATACCTCTCAACTGTATAGATTTGCCCCCTCATATTTTTGGTCCGTTTCTCATAAAAAATATGTTTTTCTGGCAAATCATAGGCAAATCTTTAGGCAGTTGAGCTTCAGACTTCATACCCTTCTAAAAATTCATGCTAGTGCAAAACCGGTTATACTGTCAACTTTGTAAATTTGGAAATAAAACAAACAGCGAAACTATAAAAGTAAAAATAAAAACAGGTACTGTAGAACAAAAGCCCGAACTAGCGAGACGGATAAACCAAGTATTTAATTGAAGCGCTTTTCGTTAGCTTAGTAAGCTAACTTCTTCAGAAACAAAGATGAGATATAATCACGTCATCAAATACAAGTAGATATATGTAAAAAAGTTAACATACATCATGTTCTTCCAATCAAGGGAAACTCGCCACTTAAACTGAAATTTAAATTAAAGGTATACTAATAAAGGCAACCTACAGCCTCAAAGCGTGAAAAAATCAGTTACCTTAAGATCATGCAAATGCAAAAATCTGATGTCAAGCCTAAAATACACAAAAACTAATAAATTCAGATGCAGAATTCATACCAAAGTATGTTTATATAAATAAATGTATAAATATACAAAACATCCATATCTAAAAAGACAGCATTAAGTAAATATTAGTTAATATACTAAACTTGATACAAGCATTAACCCTCACTGAGAAGTTTTATATAAACACATTGTAAATAAAATAAAATATAATAACTAACTTATACTAAATACCTACAAATTAAGAATATATGCCCTACAAATAAATTAAGAGGAATATATAGTGTAAATATAATACAAATATATTTAAGTAAATATTATATAACCTCAGCATTTCAGGCTTTTTAGTTTTAACACACTGCTAATGGAGCAAGTGTCATTAAGCCCCGGAAAATTATAAGCATTAAGCTTAATCTGCCAGTGTAGTTCAAGCTCTTCAAGCCTCAATGGTGCTGGACCCCCTCTTTTATCCAGATTAATATGGTCAACGACTGAGTATCTAAAACTAAACTGTTGAACATGCTTGGCTAAAGCATTCTCTAATTTTAGTTTACCAATGGCATATTGATGCTCGTATATCCTTTCTCGAAAGCACCGCTCTGTTTTGTCCACATAAAATGCTGGGCATCTCTGGCACTTAGCTAAGTATACCACCATTTTTGTATTACAATTAAACCTACCTTTTAGTTTAATGTTGAAGTCATTAACCGTCAAATAGTATATATTATCCACAAATTTACAATATTTACAATCTTGTCATTTAAACATTCCCGTGATTTTGGGAGGGACTAATATTTGCCGTTCTAGTAAATTTTTCAAGTTATGACCCTTCTTATAAGTAACCTTTGGTCTCTCGCCCATCTTAGCGTAGATGTTAGAGTTGGCTCAAAACAGGCCCCAGTTCTTCTTGATATCTACACAAAGCTGGCTATGCATATTAAATGTAGTAATAAAACTAGGTAAAGGCTGGTCTTCACTGATTGTGTCAACTACTAATATATTCTCAGAAGTGTTAATTACTTTAATGGATGTATTGTTAATACATTTATTTTTAATACGTAATAAAGGTTGGTAGATACCATTACGTCTTTTAAGACTGACTTCACCAATAAAGTCATCCAACAGACTGACTGGGTAGCCTCTATGTAAGAACATAGATTTTAAGACTTGGCATTCCTCCATAAAATCATTGTCCTGACTGACAATGCGGGCAGCTCGCACCAGTTGACGTTTGATAACAGAGCGCTTCTGATGATAAGGGTGGCAGCTTGTAAAATGTAAAAAAGAATTAGAATATTTTCTTTTTCTATAAATTGTAGCTACAAGACTGCCCGCTGCTCTGTTCTTAGATAGCCAAACGTCTAGAAAGGCTATAGCCTCTGTATCAAAAGTTGCGGTGAAGTGCAAGAAGTGTGTGGAGTCATTGAATACCTGTACAATGGTGTTACTAGTGCCTTTATCCCCCCTAAGGAGAATAAAAATATTGTCAAAATAACGAGTATAGTATACAATCTGATCTTTAATCATGGAGTTATTGAGTACATATTCAGTTTCCCAATAAGCCATTACCAGGTTGGCTATACTGGCTCCACATGGGGAGCCCATTGCCACCCCAACTCTTTGTAGGAAAAACTTATCCCCAAACATGAAAAAGTTATTAAACAGTATGATTTCCAATAAATCATTGACCAAAATGATCTCACTAACTGGGGCCCCTTTCTTCTTCAATAAAAGGCTAACCCATTCAATACCTAAATCTTGTGGAATAGAGGTATATAAATCCTTTAAATCCACTGTAAGGAAGTTATAATTCATATTAAACTATACTGTATCTAAACTCTGAAGAAATGACCATGAGTCCTTACAGATTTGGCTGTCCGTTTCTCATAAAAAAATATGCTTTTCTGGCAAATCATAAGCAAATCTTTAGGCAGTTGAGTTTCAGACTTCATACCCTTCTAAAAATTCATGCTAGTGCAAAACCTGTTATTCTGTCAACTTTGTAAATTTGTAAGTGCAATATTTAACAAGTGTCCCTATTTTTAGGTCTTTGCCCCCCCCCCCATTATTTATGGCTCTGTCCAGATTTCTTGCTCTAAGGGGTTGAAAGGTAAGCTTCCAGATAGAAGTGAAGGTTCACTCCCCATCCTGAAAAAAACTGCTCTCAAGCTACTCACTTTAGCATTTATGTTCATCTGACTTTATATACCACACAATAGTAGATGCAACTAGCAGTCAAAACTAAAAAACTTGTCACTTCTATTTACTGATGGAAATTTATAAAGTACTAGAATCATCAACTCAGAGCTTTATATAAGAGTACCAGAGTGGCTGGCTGTTTCCATAAATGAACTTTTACAACTTCCTAACATGTACTCGACTGTTTTTATTCATATTCTTTTTTAGTTAAAACTAGAATTACAGCGGGTAGCTCTGTAGGTTTTCACAATTCAGTCTCTCTCCTTCCTTTATGCACTTTGTGACCATATGCCTTAAGAAGAAAACACAAGTGTCTTACAAAGAAAAAAATTCTGGCTTTCTTTCATTACCATATTCTTCACTCAAGGATCTAATTAATCTTAACATCTGTCAGACTGCCATCTCTAACCCTTGCACTTCGTGGAAATTTAAAATATTTCATCTTGCAGTGTTAGAAGTCATTTGTATCATCTGCTTACAGACTAATTCATGTTACCACAGTTGGTGCCATATTTTTAAAGATTTTGCAGTGTTATATGCAGGAACTCCAGTTGTTTTTTAAACCAAACACTAAGCATGCCTTCTCAACCTGGAATCATCAAAAATCTGGACAAAAGCCCATGAAAAGTAGGCACAACTGGCCAAAAATCTGAGCACTGATTAACATACATTTTATATGCATAACTATGCAACCCTGCCCACTACAGAGGAATTGTGGGATACAAACATTTGACATGCACAAAAATCTGTGACAGATAAAGCAAACTGAATATGCTCACTTAAGCTCTTTTGTGTATTTAACTAGTCAATTATGGTTTCGTTTTTCTCTTCCTTTGCAAGAACAAATGACATACAAGCCTGTGAAATAATGTGAGACTGAAATTTCATAAACAGCAACATTTCCAGACATTTAACAGCTGTGGAATAATTTCTTTAAACCTTAGCATCTGTTTTGCATCTTTAACAAAAGGAAAGCAATTCATACCTCTCAACTGTTCAGATTTCTGTAGAATGGCAAGTTATTTGCCTCGTATTTTTGGTCTGCTCCTCTTAAAATTTGTGACAAACTACAGAGGATTGAAGTAACTAATGATATACATTGGAGTTTCAGACTTCATATCCTTCAGAAAATACAAGCTAACACAAAACCTGTTATGCTAACAGCATTCTACGTTTATAAGAACAATATTTAAAATCAGTTTTTTTTGGTCTGTGTCTCTCCATTATTTAAGGCTTTATCCAGATTTCTTGCATTAGGAAGTTGAGAGGTATGTGCAGTCTGAATAAGCACACTATATTTCTAGCTCTTTTCTTTATTTACATTACTAAAAATTGGACCAATATAAACAAAATATTTGGAATGGCTTAGCCAATACTGCCAATAAATGTGTCAAAGGTAGTGAAACTTTACATAACCATCTTTCAGACTGGCAAGAAACACTGAATTTACTTTTTTTTTTTTTCAAATGCTCTCTTACAAGTGATTCATACAAGAGCAAGAGTTTTATCCAACTTCAAGTTCCATTTTGTTTTATATGGGGAAAAAAAAACACTGAGCTCCTTTTACTATAAATCTAGATGTACTGTATATACGGTCACACATGTATGTGCATACATACACACACACACCTATATATAAAACTATTACATCCTCAACCATGTGGCATTGTTGCAATGCATTATATGCTTAACCTTAATTCACTATTAACGATTTATTAAAATTATCGTTATGCTGACATTGGGTTGTCATGCTCGTGTTAATGTAATGTAACGTTATAGACTTAAAATACAAATCAGTATCTTGAGAGGTACTGTTATACTTTCAGACCAGATGCAACTCCCAACAATAGGGCTGTCTTTGCAAAACACACACACGCACACACTGAAAACACAAAATATAACCCACATTTCTACTAGCTATAACAGTAGAATGAAATACACAGATAAAAAAATGCATATTTACATCTGCTGCTTATCACACAGCCAGCCAATATCGGAAACATATTTCTGTGTCTGTGGGGAGTGCAACTGTGGTGAGGGAAAAAAAAAGCAGGAGTGATTTTTGATTTTGTCCTTAATTCTGGATCTGGACATAACAGGCTGAGAGCTGTGGCTTCCACATTGGCACGAATATATGGTTGTAGAAAATTTGTTATCAATCCCAGTTTCTTTTGTCAGTGTTTCCTAATAATGTAAGAAAATAAGTATATACCCTGGCTGACTGGCTCTTAAGCAGAACGTACATGTAGTAACTGATGTTGCAGAAATGTGCAGTGTAAGTGAAAACATCTCATATGAACTACTGAAAGGTAGCAGTGGGCTGTGCAGTATTAAAAAAAAAAAAAAAAAAAAAAAAAAAAAAAGTTTTACTTAGAAAACATCCCACTTGTCTACCCTGCTGCTTCGAAACTGTTTAAAATTAATTTCTTCGCTTCACGTAGAATTTTTACAGTTTGTTGGACAAAGTTGTTAACAGATAACAGCAGTAGCATTGGGCTCAATGCCTTACTTTCTAAACGACAAATGCTTGTCTGAAAAATATGAAAAAGCAAAATGTGAAACAACTTAAACAGATCCAAAGGCGAGAATTGAAAACTGCCATAGTAATATGCACTGTTCTGTTAATATATTACACTTTCATAACTTTGGTTAGGATGATGATTTTAAACCTGCATAATGAATATTTCAGACCATATAAACATTCCCAGGTGATACAGGATGGTCAATGAACATAATGGCTGACAGCTAATTATACATTATGCTACCAGAGAATGTGCTACTGTATTGCTAGGGTAATAGTCTGCCCAGGAAAACAGGCACCATTTGAAAATTACAATTTTATTTTGATCTTAGGCAAGAGATAGTGGTTTGGTCGTTTCTGTTTAAGTATTTGTAAATGAGAAGTTGAGGTTTTTCTCTCTCTCTCCCGAAGGGACAGAAACTCAGCACAGGTGCTCACCTCTATCAGCACTTTTAAACGCAACTGCAATTGCTGTTTTCACTCCTACCTCAAGTGGAGGGCAGTGGGAAAAGGCTGATCACGAGTGGGGTTGTCCTGCGTAATAATTACATAGATGGGTTGGGGGGGGGGTCCGGGCAAAAATGAACTGCATTTCCACTGCGTTTCCAAAGTAGGGGCTCGAGAAAGTGATACTATCTGAAAAATAGAACACATTTTGTACCAGCACTCAGTACAAATGAAAGTGAAGGGAACGAAAACATGTGCAGCTATAGTTTCAGAAACCATTACCACAAATATGAATATGACACAAATGTTGGCATCGACTACAGATCAATAACTAATAAGAAAACAAATTTGATTTCGTACTGGAGTTCTAAATTATATGCACTTCCATCTGTTTCTGTGAAGAAGCGTGGCAGTAACAACTAAGTAAAGGAAATGACTGCCGAAGCATCTCGGATTTATGGGATGCAAGTTCTCCTCACAGACACAAGACTCAATGCAATGTCCTTATTTTTTTAACTGCCTTTTTTTTTTTTTTTTTTTTTTTTTTTTAATTCTCCAACTCTGTCTGAGTCACTCAGACAAGCAGTCAGGCACTGCTGCAATGTCTCTGGACACGGACGTCATGACGCAAAAGGTGCTTCAACAAAGTATTAGTTTAAGGCTGTGCACACTTATGCAACCAACTTATTGTAGGTTTTTTTATATTTTTTTCCCCTAACAGATTTGTTTTTCAACTGAATTGTACAGGTTTATAGGTCACATTAAAGGTGGAAAAGTTTTGAAATGATTTATTGTAGTGTCATTTTTTTATATCACAAAAACCTGGCATTTTAACAGGGGTGTGTACACTTTTTATATCCACTGTACACTTAGGTATGGCTTTCAAAACATGACATCATGCATAGCCAAAATACATAACATTTTTCAGCCAGTTGCTCATAGCCTGAACTAACAGAAATGAGCTGACAATCCACCCAAGCATCAGAGAAGCATTACATATTGCCCATGCTAGACTAGTCAGCCAGTGTTCCTTATTAAGCAACAGTGCACTGAACTGTACTTTAGTTTTTGCCCCACCCTGTATGACTGTACATTACTGCATTCTCCAGCCATCTCCCATTCAATTCTATTCAATACCCTAAGGTCACAGATTCTATTTTTTGTTATACTTTTTTCAGCTGCTTCCAGTTATAATTTTCTGAACTGTTAAACTGATGGACATTGATGGTTCCTGTGCAAGCTGAAATTTAGTACCAACTGGTATTTCCAACTTGAAAATATACTCTCAACAAAATATTCAAGTAGCTATTCCAAACAGTTATGCTATAGCAAATTGTTACAGAGTCCATTCTGTTCGGCTAT